>NC_134418.1:802801-1020929 GCF_030867145.1 Opisthocomus hoazin | reverse complement strand
TCTTTCAGGCATTTCCCAGCAGAGCTTCAGTTGAAAGGTTTCACCAGCTTCATAGCAGCATAGTTCTAGAGAGACGGAAAAACAAGGGGGAGAAATGCTGATCTGAAGCAAGTACAGCAGGGCAGCATGTGGGGGTTAAAGCATTTTTTTGGGCACGGCGTGGAACTGTGGACGGGGCTGTGTTCAGGGCTGGTCTCATGCAGAGACAAGCAAGCCAGAAGTGCATCCCGCTAGCGAGGATGGCAGAAAGCCCAAGACACATAAGAAAATGGGTCTTGTCTGCTTCCAGTAGAGGCTACTGGTCACAAGCACCAAGCAGTGAGCACCAGGAGTCACTCCTGGCCTTCGATTGCTCCTTCCACCAGTGTTTAAGATAAATTTCCCCCTCTTCATGCCCTCGTCAGAATTTTGGCACCTCCCCACCCGCACCATCCCAGTGCCCACACGCCTTCTTGCAGGTGATGAGACACATCCAGCCCTGCTGAGTTGCTCCAGCCTCCCCCTCTCCTCCGGACCCTGGTGCCCCTTCCCCTCCGCTCTCTCTTTGTGCTGCTCCCCTACAAGCCCTGAGGCCGTACTCGCTACCCAAGCCCTCACCTCTCATCCTGATGGCTCCTTCTCCCCACAATCCCCCCAAAACTGGTGACCTCACCCGCTCTGCCTGTTGGGTCGGACCCTTTGGAAACGGGACCTGGCCCCAGACCCGAGCATCTACCGAGCTGTGCATGGCGTTCTCTGGAGAGAGCTGCTTTGCACGGGGCCAAAATCTGCACCCGGGATCATGCCAGCAATCAGCCAGTCTGAACAGCAACGGGACTGCTCTCGAGCCCTGCCCCATCCTGATTTAGTCTCTTGGTACAAACCTAGCCCGCAGGTCCATGGACTATCTCCAAAGAATCTGCCAAAGGCAATCAAGAAAGGCAAACCCATCGCTGAATTTTTTTTCTCTGCCCTGTCTGCATCCTGTAATGCCTCAGCCATCTGCTTCAGCGTCAGAATTTAGCGTGGTTTTTGTTCCTGGGAGCAGACACCCCAGGCAAGACCTTCCTGTGCCTGTTTTCTGGGATGTCTCCTGCCCCTGTTCTTGCATGGTCAAGTACGGGGCTGCCACGGAAAATGAAGCGTCATGGTGTTTTAGCCTGTTCTACACACAATTCCTTCCTTGACAGAAGCTGACAGCGCTGTGAAAAAGGATAAGCTGTGTAAACACTGCTTATCTTGACCCCAGTGAAAATACAAAGACGCACACTTCAGTCGTTTGGAAAGAGCTCTACTCAAAGCAGCTCCGATTCAACCCCCGCGACCACGTACCAGCCAGCTTGGGAGTCCCTCCCAAGAACATTGAATTTAATTGGTACAGGATGTTCTATCACTCCGTCACGTTAAGAAAACAACTTTGGAAAGAAAGCATCATGCTAGTTACCAGCAATATCTTTGGAGGAACGGGGGAGAAAAGAAAAATAGTAAATAAAAGCACAACAGAAATAAAGTCTGCCCAAAGGCATCTTGATAAATTACAACGTGTAGCAAATGATAAGGCAGCTTGCCAGCGGAGGATTTCTAATAACACCATAAATCAAGCAAGAAAAGTTAGGGCAGTTTACCAGAAGTCATCAGAAAAGCCTCCAGTGACATATAACCTTCGAATTAATTATCTATCCATTTGTCTTTCTGAGTCTGTCCTCCAAAGTGCTCCTATTTTTAATGATCTGACTGGTTGCGTTCTGGAGGGTAGCAAGTTTTCTATCCAGCTACGAGTTTGTATTAACGAAGTGTTGAAAGCCAAGCAGGATTATCAATCAGCACAGAAAGCGAGCTGTAATTAGGATTAATGGCAATGGAAGCAACGCTGGGCTTGCAGAACACAAACAGAGCTCTGAAAGGTAGTAAACATTTTCATGGCGCTGCAAAGCAGAGCTGACTCCAGCTGGAAGTCACGTTACGTTTTTCTATGGTGGTAGCCACCAAAATCTTTACAATAACCACTGCTTCGGGGAGATAATTTCAATGCAGTATTCCCTACATGTTACAGATTCAGAAGCCCAGGCTGGACGTTTGTAACCTTTTCTTCTGACCTCGTGTCTAGCCACAGAATCACAGAATCACAGAATTCAGCATGGTCGGGGTTGGAAGGGCCCTCTGGGGGTCACCCAGCCCAGCCCCCCTGCCCAAGCAGGGTCACCCACAGCAGGCTGCACAGCACCGCGGCCAGGCGGGGCTGGAATATCTCCAGAGAAGGAGACTCCACAGCCTCCCTGGGCAGCCTGGGCCAGGGCTCCGGCACCCTCAGAGGGAAGAAGTTCTTCCTCATCTTCAGCTGGAGCTTCCTCTGCTCCAGTTTGTGCCCGTTGCCCCTTGTCCTGTCGCTGGGCACCACTGCAAAGAGTCTGGCCCCGTCCTCCTGACACCCACCCTGCAGATATTTAGAGGCATTTCGAAGATCCCCTCGCAGCCTTCTCTTCTCCAGGCTGAACAAGCCCAGCTCCCTCAGCCTCTCCTCGCAGCAGAGATGCTCCAGTCCCCTCCTCATCCTCGTACCCCTCCGCTGGACTCTCTCCAGTAGCTCCTCATCTTTCTTGAACGGGGGAGCCCAGAACTGGACCCAGGACTCCAGATGGAGCCTCACTACGGCTGAGTAGAGGGAAGGGTTTTCACTCACCGTTCCCACAGCAGAAGGCAGAGCTCCTCTCCGCTGTGGCAATGTCGGATGAAAAACCCATCAAAGTCACCGGGCCTTTCAAAAAGCCCCACAGCGTGCCATGAATGAGCTCTGCTGGACAGGCACATGGGGTGGAACTAGAGCATATCTTGTAGAGAGACATTCAGTCCCGATATGTGGACGCCTTGAGCAGCGACGAATTTACCACAACCTTTGGCAAACTGCTCCAAAGGTTAATTACCCTTCGTCTGAAAAATTAGCATCCTATTTCCACTGGAATAGTTCCTCTGACTTCAACATCCAGCTACTGGTTCTCATTATGCTTTTGCATGTTGTTTAAGGAGTCTTCTGATGTCAAGTTAAATCTAAGGACCGTCTACGGAAATCGTATAGGATACATCCAGGGAATGCCGTTCCCAGAGCCCTAGCTTGTACAGACCATAATGACAACCACTCTGCAAAGAGAGCTAAGGCAAACCAGTGAGTAATCTGACACTAAGACTGGGTGGGATGAGCCCAAAAAAAAAAAAAAAGAACCTCAGAATATCAGATTTTCAACATTTTTTCCCTTTTTTTGTAAAACTAGACAACTTCTTTTGTGGAAATTTGCAATACCATGCAGTTTTCCACCCAAAACCAAAAGGCTTCTCAGCTGGAAATGGCCTCTCACCCACGAAAACAAATTGCTCTGTAAACAGATGCACTAACGATGACTGATTTCTTATGGACTTGTGCCTAAATTTCCCATACTGCAGTATTCCCAGCGCCCTTCTCTTCATCCCAAAGCACTTCCAGACTCTTCTTCACTTTTGCAGGTTTCCCCCTGCTCCTCCCAGGGACCCCAGATCCCACCGGGAAGCCATGGCACATTCCCTGGCTGGGAAACGACCGCTGGCTGCACAAAGATCTCCTGGGAAGGAGACTTAGAAGAGGACCCGAGAGAAGGAATGGGAAGATCTTTATTCTACGCATACTTCGGGTCCTGAGGATGGAGGAAGCACAAAGGCACCAGGTCTTCAAAGGTTTCTGATCCCCTGAAGTAGCTCTAAAGGCATATACATTTTGCAGAACATTTGCATATAATATTTTGCAGAATATTTTGTTTCTCGCCTCAGTGGGCAAAACATTTCCCTGGGGTGTAAAGCGTCTCTTGATGGGCATTCTGAACAAGACCAAGACATCGGCTTCTTCATTTTCACTACAAATCCCGAGGTTTTGGGAAACGCTCTTTTTTGGGCACTGCTGTTGGGAACCACAGACAGCCCTTTGCTGTTTTGGGTGGAAGCACACAGCGTTTGAACGGGATGTTCGCTCTTACTCTCCAGCTACTCTGACCACAAAGCCGCGACTGTGGTTGAAGCTTTCAGCGCTCTATGGGCCATAGGAATAAATAAAAAAAAAAAAAAATCCCATTTTCATACCAAGAGCCAATGGAAATGCCCTGGGTTCGTTTTCAGGTGAGATTCCTGTCTGTCTGGGATAGAAGATGACCTAATGCAGGGTTAGCTTAGCTCACGGGACCGTTAGTTTCCCAGGGCACATTGTGGATATTTATTTCTCAGGTCAAAGATATCTTCCTTCGGTGTCCTCAGGCAGAGTCCAAACAAAACACGAGTTGGAGCCAGGGCTCAGGCTTCTCTGCAGCATCTGCTGCACGGTACGCAACCCTCCGAGGTGGAGGGACCCTCGAGGTCCCAGTGGAGGTACCAACAAGCAGAAAGCTGTGGATGAGCTCTTCATGCAAAGCCATAGCAAAAAGGGCAACAGAAGCACAAAAATAGTAACTTCACCTCTGTATGCACCCCTGAGCATCCCTATATCCCTGTTCCTTACCCTCTGCCTGCTCAGACTGATGGTCCACAGGCCCTCATGGGATTTCCTTGAGGTTTCCCTCCCATCACCCACGGGCCACCCCTTTTTCCCAGGATGAGAGGAGCAGAACACACCCAAAAATCCTCTACCTGCATCGCAGGACCTCGAAACTGCACATGTAGTGGCAAGATTGCGTACACGGCACTAAATGCAGCACAGTCCTTCTTTTAAACAGGACCTGATGGTGTTCCTGGCACGTGAATCAGAACAGAAGTGAGGAGGGAATGTTCTTCCACGCATTTAATCAAGGATGTAATGGTGAGCCCTGCCAAAGGTCGGGATGCCAGGGGCATCCTTCACAAGCAAACCATCACCAGCGTGATTGCCAAATTTAGTGCCTGATGAAACGGGAAAGGAACTAAATCTCCAAGTAGATACAGAACCAGTGACCTCAAAAATCCAGAGGAAGCTGGCCAAATACATAAAAACAGAAGAATTCCATGAAACATGGCCTTACTTTTTCGAAACATGACTAAAAATTGACCCGACCAAAACGAAATTAAATACAACAACATTTAGCCAGGAAACAGGGAAAAATCCCAAGTAAGAATGAGTGTAAATCAATATTTATAGTTTGCGCATTTTTTCTCCTCTCTGTGTTGTTTTTATACGATACCACTGGAACGAATGCAAAGCCACTTGCACCTTCAGGGAAACGCTGAGTTCTTCTTGGTCAGAAAGGCTTGGTTTCTGCTACTCGACATAGAGGGGAGTCTCCAGGAACAGCTCGGAGTACAGGGCAGGGAGGAGGCAATGCAGCTCCAATCTGCGCTTGCACAATTATTTCCTCCTTCATATTACTTAGCACCTCTGGAATTGCTTCTGCAGCAGAAGTATCCCAGCCCTTCCCATGGACACAAGGAGAGATGGGGAGAGACATGACCTAATCCCGTCCCCTTCTTTCTCGACGGGAACAACCGAGCATGCACGACTTCAAATCATCTGAAAGTGATTATGACGGCGAGGAGAAATTCCACACCTCGCTTTTCGGTTGCACATTGCAAGCGCTCAAAGCCATCTGCAAAAGGCAGCCACGTTCTCTCACATGCAGTTATAAATTACCCCAAGGAGATCTTTTATTTTAAAAAAAAAAAAAAAAATCATATAGAAGGAGCAGAATTTGTTAAGTGCTGGAAAGAGAGAGGCGGGTCATTTTTCTTATCAGTCTGAGAGGAGGGGAAATGACAGCCAAGGGCCGGCATGAATTATTCCAGTGCTGTAGAAACAGAGGAGGATACAAAAACCCATCCTATGCCAAACTGGAAGACCAGGGCTCTTTATTTATTTTGTTTTGCCAGTGGAACTGACAACAAGGCAAGAAAAAGTCACTTTCTTGATCAATGAGGTGAAAACTCCCCCTCATTTCAGACAGCACATTGGTGTAAGGTGCTCCAAGCCTTGATAACAAGCCATGAGGCCATAAACTCCCCGGTATCTTCACACAATTACAGACCGATGTGGTTTCTGCCTCTGCTGAGCCCTGTAAAATGGCTGCATTGCTAATTAGACTGTGTGTTTATCAAGGATTTTCCCAGCAGCCCTGCAACACCTCTGGCATCAGCTGCTTCGACCTCTTTGAAAACAATAAATTAACCTCAGCATCGTTAGACACGAACTGAAACACCAAGGGGAGCACCTTGCAGTGAGCCTGCAGCAGAGACCAGAAGCACAGACTCTTTTTTTTGACCCTCCATGGTCCACCAGGTTGCTCCCCAGGGACTTCGCAGCCACGTGCACTGAGACCATCTCTGTCAGCACAGAGGTTGGTCAGCCACAGAGACCTGGGGGAACACCTGGGGCCTTGGTTAGTCCCAACATCCTCTCCTGCACCCATCATACCGGGAAGGCATAGATGAAGATCCCCAGGAAGAGCAGCAAAATGAAGAGCACGATGGCCAGGATAACCACCCACTTGTACCGCCGCCACAGGATGTACTTCAGGGTCTTGTACGGGGAGGTGAACCACAGGAAGGAGGTCTCCGGGCGCCTGGAGCCAAACAAAGTTGAGGTTCTGAATTTCACCCTCCTGGATCCCCAACCCCACGAGCACGCCCTGCTGTAACGAGCTGGCGGTTCACCTTGAAAACCCACATCCCTCTGGGTAGACTTTGTCCAGTGCCCTCCTTGGGGTCCAGACCAGCTCTCCAGCCACCCTGGATTGTCTCCACTCGTACACTCTGAGCATCAGCAGCTCAGAAACGGAGCCTGCACAGGAGCAAGCCCATTGCAGACAGCAGACCCCAAACAAGGAACCCAGTTTTTCAATTTGGTCTTTGAGACCTCTGTGCCCCAGTGGTTACTTTCCCATTCAAAGTGCTCTTACTTGGGGTCCTCCAGCTTGGGGTTCATGTTTGGCTCGTCCCGACCCATGCCAGCTGGCCGCTCTTCATGCTCTTGTTCTGCCACAATTTCCAAAGTCATTTCCAATTTGCCCTGTTTAGGTTAAAAAAAACAAACTTAAAAAATAAGGGAGAGGTGAGACACGAATGTATGATGCAAAATATTGATTGGAGAATGGAAAAGTGCTTTGAGCATCATCCAATCGCTACCAAAAAGGAGCCCGGTAAGAGTGGATTTCATACAGATCCCTCACCTGCCCGCTGCAGTGTGCTCAGCTGACACACAGGACATCCCAAATGTCACTGACACCCACGTTTAGGCAGCCAGCTCAGGGGTCTTTTGTTGAATGACTTAATTCACCGCCTGGACTCCCTCACCTGTACTGAACAGCTGCCAAAGACTTGAACAGGAGCCCAGACACTTCCATTTCAATCCGTCAGTCTGACAGCTGAAACCTGTCCCTGGCGCTTGTCACAACACAGTATCATTAAGAAGAGATGTGACACAGAGTCAAATTAGGTGGCATGTTCCAAAAACCACAGCAGAAAATCCCACAGAACAAATTATTTGTTCTGGGGCAGTTGTGTGCCGCTGGACAAATCCTGGAGAACATCCAGCTGTCAAAAGCTGGTCCAGTTTGTAAAATTTGCAGCCCAAGACTGCATTTCCTGCCCTAACCATGGCATCCTGCATGTGCTTGGCCCAGCCACATCCCTCCTCAATGCTTTGAGCGAGTCCCTGAGAGAACATGTGAAGAGGCCACCTTACCGTCAGGATCTTCTTTTGGTCCTGCTCAGCAACACAGGGCCACCATCCCTTGACGGTTTTCTGCTCGAAGAGTGACACGAAGCGACCTGAAGACAAGGTCTCATCTACTAGCTCTAAGGAGCACTTCTCAGCGGTCTTGGCAGGTTTCGGCATCTTGTTGAGATCCATCTGAATGGAGCCTGCAAGGAGGATCGTTACTGGGAAGACATCTCGGTGTAACAGGTCCTTAAAACCTGGACTCTTTCCCTGATGACACGTTCAGTGTGGCACCATCCTGACCTCAGGGAGCTTGGGCAGACACCCACATAGCAAGGGGGGGAGCAAGTTCAAGTGTAGCCCTATTTTCCAAGCACAGTGCTAGTTTTAGCCAGTGGCTCTGCCTAGGAATTGAGCGCTTGGCATCACCATTGTGCTTAGGAAGACCTGAGCCACGAAGTCCTTCTAGAAGAGGCTGCAAAATACCCACTGACTTAGACAGACACAGTGTTGGATGATTCACAGTGAAGTCAACCAGGCAGGCTGAGATTTTTAACGAAGACTAAGAGATTTAGGTAAAACTCAAATCGTACACGCCCACAGCCCAGTCAATATAACAGACAGCATTGGGCAGAAGGCTTGCAGATCTCCAAACAGGCTACCATATTGCCCCACCCAGGTGAATAACTGCAGCAGACTAAATATGAAGGATATCCCACAAAAACGAAACCTTATTTCTCAGACAGAGTGATCCAATAATTAGCACATTTGTCTAGCCTTTAGGAAATTTAAGCTCACTTCTCCAAGCGTTGGTTGGAAGTGCCTGTATTTAATGTACATTGCTACACTAATTTAACTTCTGGTTGGGAACAGCAAAGAACATACACAGGGTCTGGTCCTGTGGCTCAGCTGAGGGACAGCAGCCTCTTACACTGCTGTGGACAACTCACATTCAGTTTCACGCTTGTATTTGTGGCTTTTTTGTGCCACAGATTCTTGCAACCAGTGACAACAGCAGCACAGATCAGGTTGGTTGTAAAACACCTTTGAGGGCCATGGATGAAAAGTGCTTTATAAAAGCCAAAGACCACTTTTATTTGTCGGAATTTGGAAAAAAACAATGTTGGCAGCCAAGGGCTCCTGATGTGTAGAGCCAGAACTGGAAAACACACCTTGGAGAGGTGATTTCAGCACTCAGACTATGTAATTAATTGAAGACAGGATTCAGAAACATCTTGATCATGTACTTCCTTAATGAAGCTTTTGATGTTTGAACTTTTTTTTAGTGGCAAAAAGAAAAGTAGAACAAGATCCAACCAAAAAAACCATAACGCTGGAGCCTGCAGCTTCTGCACAGATAATCTGCTGCACGGCTCTGCTATCCTTCCTATTAGATTTTTTTTGTTTTATTTTTTTCTTGGCCTAAACCTAGATTTCTGAGGATGATTAATGAGCCTAGCACTGAAAACGGCGAGTGCTGGATCAAGCTGTGTTCATGTCTAAACACCCCAGGTAGGGCAAGTCGGGTCAGTGCTCCTGCGTGGTGGTCTCAGCCCAAACAGACGGTTAGCCCCAATAAGCACATTTCAGCACAGACTCAGCGGAGTGACGGAGATTTGGGGCTCTCCTGGAAGGCGGTGGCCTCTTGGGTTTGATGACGTTCTCAACAAGATGTCAGCCCTGGAACAGGCTGCCACAGGCTGAGACTGGAAATCTGCCTAATGCAAACGGCTTATCATCATCAGTCCTGAACTTCTGCTGACACTGAATCCTGTTCAGTGGCTGAAACTGGTCTGGTTACACTTTCTTCACACCCTGCAAGGGTTCAATATTTTTTTTTTCCTTCCTGTCTGCATCAGCAGGAATAGAGCCAAAAAACTCTCCTGACTTACCCAAATAGTCATCAAAAGAGAACTTGTCGTTGTCCCAGACCTGGAAGATAAGCTGCGGTGGAATCTTGTTTTCTGTCTTATCCAAGCTCCAGAAGTGCTCCTAAATCACACCGGAAAAGAGACCAAGGAAAAATAAAAGGCTCATTAATAGAAACAGGCAGAGCCTGCCTACTCTTATCTCACAGCAGTGGAAGTCCTGTAACATAATGCTCTTGGTGTGTCCTGGTCCAGTTCGGCAGGGCCAGAGCCGCAGGAGGACAGCACTGGCACTGGCCAGTTCTCGGACAAGCATGCTCAGTGGAAAACCCAGGGTGCTTCTGGAAGCTGGGTTGGTATCAATTTGTGCCTTAATTTAGTGACAATGTTTTAGCAAACAGGTACCACGAGCTTGCAAATAGGGTCTTTTGGAGTGACAGCATCATATTCACATGAGTTAGATGAGGGCAACTCTCCAAGGAGAAGAGAGCAATGAGTGTTGAGGGCCAGTGCTGCCAAACTTCACCTTCCTCTTAATTAATGGAAAAATATGGGAATTAAATTTAAATTAGCACTTATGGTAGGCAATTCAAATATGTCCCATTCCCTTCTGCCATCTCTCACTCCAGAGCCCTGCACAAGTCTGGATCCACCACTGCTCTGATCTGCTGTTCAGTCTGTTGTGCTGTTGGCCAACTTGCAACCTGCGAACACCTCTTCCACCTGCAGGTAGCCTGTGGCTCCTAAGTTTACTTATTAGACTTGAACACATAAAGAAAGAGACTGATGCTTTCATAGCAGCTCACTGTGTGGTGGATTTCTCAGTTCTCAAATGACTTTGTTCATCTGAGAAGACTCCGGGGTGACCTTAGAGCAGCTGCCAGTACCTGAGGGGGCCGACAGGAAGGATGGAGAGGGGCTTTTCACAAGGGGGTGTAGTGATAGGACAAGGGGGAACGGCTCTAAACTAAAAGAGGGCAGATTGAGATGAGATATTGGGAAGAAATTCTTCACGATGAGCCTGGTGAAACACTGGCCCAGGCTGCCCAGAGAAGCTGTGGCTGCCCCCTCCCTGGCAGAGTTCAAGGCCAGGTTGGATGGAGCTCTGAGCAACCTGGTCTGGTGGAAGACGTCCCTGCTCATGGCAGGGGGGTTGGAACCAGATGAGCTTTAAGATCCCTCCCAACCCAAACCATTCTATGATTCTATGATCTTTTCCACACATCTCCCAGGTTTTCATTCTCAGGACAGGTGAATGCTAGAGTTGGACATGGTATCCCAGTAAATCTGCTGCTAATATTACACCAGGCTACTGCCAAGCTACATAATGTGTTTGCCATATCTACTACTACATCCAAGCTCAAGAAAGGAGAGATTCAGAGCACCAGCAAACCACGATGACCAGAGCCTGGCTCCCTGTACAACCAATCCAGCCGTGGCACTGTGACACTGGATTTCAGTCCTTATAACGTGAGATCTCTCACTGTCTGTATGCCCTGCTCATTTCTCTTAGATGGGCCATGTGTTGTCTATTCCCTGCTACTACAGCTGCCGTGAAAACCTGCGGAAAGGTTTTGCAGCAGTCCCAGAAGCCTATTTGCAAAGGACCTGGAATGAAAACTAGACCGTGAGCATCCCCTGTGATAACCATCGTTCACCAAGCCCTTGTGCAGTGCAGGAGCTGTCACCCATCAGTTCTGCAACCCAGACGCAGTAACGAGGAGTAGCTACTGCCTGGAAGACAGCTTCCGTATGGAGCTCAGCAATAGGATGAGGCAGCAATTTCACAAAATCCCAGCACGGCAGGGGTTGGAAGGAACCTCTGTGGGTCACCCAGCCCAACCTCCCTGCCCAAGCAGGGTCACCCACAGCAGGCTGCACAGCACCGCGGCCAGGCGGGGCTGGAATATCTCCAGAGAAGGAGACTCCACAGCCTCCCTGGGCAGCCTGGGCCAGGGCTCCGTCACCCTCAGAGGGAAGAAGTTCTTCCTCATCTTCAGCTGGAGTTTCCTCGGCTTCAGTTTGTGCCCGTTGCCCCTTGTCCTGTCACTGGGCACCACTGCAAAGAGTCTGGCCCCGTCCTCCTGACACCCCCCTGCAGATATTTAGAGGCATTTCGAAGGTCCCCTCTCAGCCTTCTCTTCTCCAGGCTGAACAAGCCCAGTTCCCTCAGCCTCTCCTCGTAGGGGAGATGCTCCAGTCCCCTCCTCATCCTCGTAGCCCTCCACTGGACTCTCTCCAGTAGCTCCTCATCTTTCTTGAACTGGACACAGTACATTTCTACTTTCTGGAGAGGAGATCATTTACACAACAGTCACCCATTAGAAGTTTGCAACTGCAGTGGCCCACTTACTACAGCGGATACACCAACAGCAAGGCAGATGGTCTGCCTTCTGGGTAGTCAGACCAACACCTCCAAAAAGCCAGCGGAGGGGAACATTTAAATTAGACTTCTCTAACAAGGATGGTTTGAATCCAATCACTGTGACAAGGCGCTTGCGGTCACATCATTGTAATCTATGGTGGATATGTGCCCATGCCACAAAATCTGCTATTTATGTGGTTGCAACCAGTAATATTTCCCAACAGGGATCTAATACCACTTTTGGGATGCTTGAAAGTTAGGACTAAGAAATGTTAGGACAGAAAGAGAGAGTCAGAGACGCACAAAAAGCCAAGGTCTTGTTGTTTCTGGCTCCAGCCAACGCTTGCAAAGAGGAGGCAGAGTCACGACTGGTGTCTACTGACACAGGCTCAGAGGTGTCTCCTCCGGGCGATGCCTCCTGCTGCACTCTTGCAACATGGCAGTATCACAAACGGAACAGGTTTAATTAAAACCAGGAAACTTCAGCATTATTCATGACACATACGTAGCACCATAAATTCACCGCGGTGGCTACAAGACTCTGATTCATTATATCGTGCAATATTAAAAAAAAAAAGGGGGGGAAAAAAAGAATGTGTCACACTCCATAAGAACATAAATATTCAAGCAGGGAGACTGTGGGCACTTAAATCCCATTGAAACTGGTTTCACTTTAAAAGATCACCCTGGACGGTTATATTTCAATTTAGCTCCGTTCCCCGCCTTGCTTTGGGAAAACGTGCCAGCGTTTTTGCAATGGAGCATTTTATTTATGCATTTTAAATATTTTATAATCTACAAAAATAAAAGAAAGTCAATGGAAACTTCCATGTCTCCTCCCTTGCTCATTGCAATGTATTAAAATGTATGTTTATCCAAGGGGCGGCGGGGGGGCATGTTTTCCCAGCTTATAAGTCATTTTAAATTAAAACTGCTAAAAAGGGAAGGAGCTCACGGTGATTCTTCCCTTTCCTGTATAGTGGCTGGGTCCACGCTGCAGAAGGGTTGTTAGTCATCCAAAGGAGAAAGCCCCCAGGAACCATGTACCCATGCCTAAAGAAGGCGGTGGCCAGATGACCTCACCATGGGTTGGAAAGGTTCCTCTCGGGTCTGCGAGGCGGAGGAAGACCCATCTCCCATCGTGTGCACCACAGCAAGACACCACAGGCTCCTTCTGACTGCCCTTTGCTGGGGCAATTCAGGCAGACCCATCAAGGGGCAATGGGCACAAACTGAAGCAAAGGAAGCTCCAGCTGAACATGAGGGAGAACTTCTTCCCTCTGAGGGTGACGGAGCCCTGGCCCAGGCTGCCCAGGGAGGCTGTGGAGTCTCCTTCTCTGGAGATATTCCAGCCCCGCCTGGCCGCGGTGCTGTGCAGCCTGCTCTGGGTGACCCTGCTTGGGCAGGGGGCTGGGCTGGGGGACCCACAGAGGTCCCATCCAGCCCCTGCCATGCTGGGATTCTGGGATTCGTGAAATATGCCCTACAGGTGCCTGCTCCTCTCCAGGGATAATTAATGTCCCCAGCTCAGAGGCTGATTTCACCACATCTGCATTCGTCAGACGTGTCCGTGTTCCAACACTGCTGCCTGGGTTGAAGCACCTCTCCAAGCACACGCTGGACCTTCTCTTTGCACCATCCCATCCACCCACATTCAAATGTGAGCAAAACCTTGCACCTGAGGAGCCCCTCTGAAAGGGAGGTGTGGTGATGGCAGCTCTGCTCTCTGGCAAAAGGTCCTGCCTGCTGGAAGGCCCAATCCCATGAGTGCCCTGATGGGGAAAGAGGAGGAACCAGGAGAAGGGGCAAGCTGTTGTGAGACCCAATGTACTGCCCCAGTCTCTGAGCTGCTGTAGCAATCCTCCTCCTCTTGGTGGGCTCCTTCCCCATCTGCAGCGTTGGCTGAGCTCTCCTGGGATGGGAGGAGATCACCTCGGACCCGGGTCAGAGACAGTGGTGCCTTACGGTCATCTCCCACGCAATAAAACACAACTTGATAAGCGTCCCCAGGGAGTGACCATGCAATTGCTGGCAAACATGCAGGACTTTGGGTTTCCACCTTCCCACTGCAGCACCCAAGAACTTGCCCACACTCAAAGCAAACAAAACCCATGCCCTGGCCAGGCGGATGCTCGCTGCATCCCCCTGCCTCCCCAGCACCACTTCTACCCCCGATGGAAATGCCCTGGCTTGCCAGGGACTCCCTGCCCGATGAAGGATGACTCGGGCAGGATTCGACCCTTTCCGGGTGGCAATGCGGAGCTCGTACAACACCAGCACGATCTGTACAGCTTTGGCCTTTCTTGTGGAAAAACACTGTAGACGTGGTTTGGCTGGTGGGAAAGCTTTCCTCCTCGGAGCCCCGTGAAGCTGGGGACACGGCAGAGCAGAGATGGAAGGGCAAGTTGGGGAAGGAGGAATCCGATGCTGAGAAAAGTTTATGGGTCCTTTTCAAGGTGGTGTGAAATTCACCTCCATGATTAAATCTAGCTACGAAAGTTCACTATAAAAACAACCCACGGCAAGAAATTTATTTCCTAGCCTTTTGCAAGCCGTGGGAAGGAAGGGGGCTTGAGTTATTGTTTGGGGGTTTTGTTTTGCAGTGCGGAGGGG
Source organism: Opisthocomus hoazin (assembly GCF_030867145.1). Lineage (NCBI taxonomy): Eukaryota > Metazoa > Chordata > Aves > Opisthocomiformes > Opisthocomidae > Opisthocomus > Opisthocomus hoazin. Next base: position 1,006,468 of record NC_134418.1, on the reverse strand, counting down.
AGAGGCGAGGCTGGCGAATATTTTACGGTCGTGAATAATGCAGCAGGGGAGGCAGAAAAAAAAAAAATCAGCTCATATCACTAGGAAGGTGTTGACAGGGCTGCATTTCTTCTGGGCTGCTTATGTGCTGTGGAATACAAAGTAAGGAGCAACCCCGCTTTTTCGGGCAGGCAGGGAGGCCCCAGCATGTTCGGATCCAAGCAAGCCTGTCCCGATTCAGCACGTGCATGTGGGAGAGCATCAGGTCCCTCACCCCACAGCAGCTGGGGAGCCCCGGCCGTGCAGGAGAACCCCTCAGAGGTCAGCCAAGAGCCTCTTCCCCTGCAGAAGCCAGGAAAGGCCGTCCCGCAGGGCCATCCTTTGAGGTGCTGAGAAACCACTTCTCTGAACCTCATCCCGTTGGGACATTCCATCCCTTTGAAGTGAGAAGACAGCTGAGAGCACTCACTATCGCACTTTTACCAGGCCAGCTCACCTCTTTGATCTCCCCGCTGTTGCCAACTCACTGACATCGCAGGTCTCCTGGCACTCGCTTTTCTGCATCTTCCCCCGATCAGGGTGGCAGCTGAGCAAAACCCCAAGAATCTGCTGCACATTCGGGCACAGCCTTGCCAATACGTGGAGGAAGACTCCAGGCATCACCACACCATCAATGTGAAATAAATCATAATACTTGCCTTCGGGCACGTATTCTCATTTCGGTCCCTGGAACCACCCGTTGCAGTGCTATCTTCTCAACCTCCCACGCTTTTCTTCTGGCAGAGTTTATCAGGTTTTTCCAGGAACATGGGACCAGCCTGTTGCCTTTTAGGTAGCTCCAAGCCTTGGGGTCCCAGTCCTGGCCGGTTTATGAACCAGCACTGTTGGACCTTCAGTTCTCAACGCAGCCATGCTTCGCTCTCTCCATACACCCATTGGCAAGTAAAATTCGGAAGAGTAACTCCTGTCTGAATACCACGGAGACTGCTGGTGCATCCCAGGTCATGGCTGCTGCCCCTGTCCTGTCACAGAAGACTGTTGTGTCATTGCATCTACTTGTTGCACTCCCATTAAAATGCATAATATATGTCTGCCTTGTCTAACTCTGCCTTCCTCTTAAAAAAAAAAAACGTGCTTGGAGTCCATTCAAAATGTAGCATTTTGGCTAAATGTGGAAGGAAAAGGAACATTTTGTCTTTTGCTTTGCTTTCTGATGTCACCAAGAAAAACAGGGAAGGACGTGATAAAGGAGAGGGAACAGAAGAGGAAAAAGTTCAAAACTAAAAGGCAGTAGCCTTTTTTTAGCTTTCCAACACCAAAAAGGAATGAAAATTTCAGTCTAATGAAATACTAACTGTTTTCAACAAAATTCAGTGCTCATTACCCAAAATTTCAAACCAAAACCAGCCAGAGCACAGAGGTTTCTTGGTACCCTCTGGAGATCCAGTGACGAACGTAACAGAACAAGGACGACACAGGGGTGAATTGCAGAAACCCCACAGACCTGGCTATTTTTTCATAAAAATTAAACAACAGAAAGGCCGCCCACTGACCTCCTGGGCAAACTCTCACCCTGTCTGACAGCTACACCAAGCCCAGGCTGCCCACAAGCTCTGAGCCAACTTGGAGCATCATGCTATGAGCCATCACTGCACAGCTTCAGCCTCCCCCACCCGAAACCAACTGCAACGGGGACATCCCCGCACGCCCCATCAATGGCACCAGCTCCTCGTTCCCAGCTGGTGCCAATCTGCCGGGCCTGGAGGAACGCACCAAGCGAGGGTCTGGCCCGTTGCAGGTCAGAGCTGTCAGTACCAGGAAGACGTCAGCACGCTACAACGGATTTGCCGACAAAGTAACTGGAATCGATGAAGCCAGATGGATCTGGGAAAGCCTCCATGCCAGGGAGGGGGGAATTTATTCTTGGCTCCACTCAGCAATAGAATGAAACAAGCTGTGAGTTACAGCCCCTTCTTCCCTGCTTTTCCCTCAAATGCCTTTGCACTTTTCTCTCTACTTGAGTTTAAAACCTCAAACCTCCCTCTTTCTCATATCGCTCCTGAAGACCTCTATCTAGCACGATTTCTGGGGTGCCACCAGCTGATTAGAGAAAAAACCCTTCCAAATGTCAGGTTTGTTGTTATAGTCAATGCCAGAGCCAGCAAACCTGGAGCCTTCAGCTACACCTTGCAGAAACAGAGTCTCAGTTATTCAAAGAGATATCACCGATATCTCACAGACACAGGGTTATTCCTGGGATTACCTTCTAGGGCCACCTACCTCCAGCCATGTGAGCAGCATGCACCCACCTCTGCCAGATGTTCAAAGATCTCCACCTCAAAGTCCGTGCGGTTTTGTGCCCAGGTAAGTTGCAATTAAGCTGCTTAACACTTGGATGGGCCCCTTTCATTTAGAGCACAAAGTGGGAGAAACCAAGTGACTGCAAGAGCTCCTTGTAAAAGAGCCTCACCACAACTGCCCCAACCTTCCCACTGAACAAACCAGACTGTTGCTTGCAGGTTCTTCTACAATAGAGGTATGGGTCCTCTTCCAGTGGCTCTCTTCAGCTTTGCAAAACAGACTCTTTTGTATTCTGGCATCACTATTTCGTTTTCTTGTTGACACCTAACACCAAAGTCTAGTAGCAGAACGGGTATGAAGACAACAGCTATGTTCCTTGGTCTGGTTTCTGCCAATGGCATGGCATGACATGGATCTTAAATTGCCAACCATGCTCCCATACTCATTATGTTCACCTCCTGGAATTTCTTTTATGCAACAATTTTCAGATGGGTTATGAACAAGCGACGCAGGTCTTAGAAGCTCCAGCCTAGTGGTTTATTTCCAGGTCCACTCAAGCACCAAAATTTTTCAACTTGTATATTGAGATGCTCTTGAAATTCCACCCTGAATGTTCATTTATGTAGATGACATTTGCTCAGACATTCAGTGTCAAGGTTTTTCTGCCCTAGAGGACCTCTAGAATTCAGATCTGGCAGCTCTAGTCAGCTACCGCTGCAACTGGCACTCAAAGCTGAACATTTCAAAATCAATATTTCATGCATTTTCCACCTCCACAGCGCCTGCCAGACGAGGGACCTGAGCACCTCTCTGACTGGGTGCCCAGTGAAACGTGATCCACATCCAGCATGTCTCGGCGTCGCTCTTGATAGACTCTGATTGTACCACGGCCATCTGATAACATCGTCTGCAAGAGTCAAAGCCTGCCAGGCTTAGACCTGGGGATCGAAAGTTTAAACCCTGCAGACTTCTGCTCTTCTCTCTGGCTGGAAGCAGAGCATCGCGTTCATCTGGGACCTAGACCAGCCTGCTCCTCCGCTGCTGAAGTCGATATGCAACTTCATGCGAACGTGTGAGTGCGCTGAATCTACCTTTCCACCCCAGCTGTCCCTGCGAAATGACAGCGCTCCGGCACGCTGTGTGCACTGACCCCTTCACCAAAACGGCTGCACGGCTTGCAGTCCAAGCAACCGTCTCCTCTCAGGACTCGGCAAGCTGCAAGCACACTCTGGCCATGCAGGTAACACGGCGTGACTTGTCCACGCCTTCTAGAGAAAGATGGCACAAAAAGAAGCAAGAACGGAAGAAGGGAATTCTGGATAAATGTTGAGAGAGGATGTTAAAGAAATGTGCATTTATGTATTTTTAGAAGAGCTGTCCCAAAAAGGACTTCCTCTCCCATGGGGATTTTTTTGAAATTCAGAATGGGGTAAATTCCTTTTACAGAATCACCGAATGTTCAGGGTTGGAAGGGACCTCTGGGGTCCCCCAGCCCAGCCCCCTGCCCAAGCAGGGTCACCCAGAGCAGGCTGCACAGCACCACGTCCAGGCGGGGCTGGAATATCTCCAGAGAAGGAGACTCCACAGCCTCCCTGGGCAGCCTGGGCCAGGGCTCCGTCACCCTCAGAGGGAAGAAGTTCTTCCTCTCAGCATGAGAAGCATAATATTTATACCATTACTCCAGCAAGAGAAGACATGGATAGAAAAAATATTCTGAGAAGGTTAAAATGTTTAGAAAAGCACGAACAGGAGCCTACACTTCCAGTCTATAAGTTGAACTGATGCTCACAGGATTTACAGGCTCCTGCTTTCCCTCAAGATGCTCCGTGGGAAGACTGAAGCCTCAAAAACCCAAGCAATCCCAATGCTTTGAAGCTTTGGAGATAAAGTTCCCAAAACTTCCAGTGCTGTGGCAAGGATTAAACAATCCTAGCTCCCGCTGGTCATCCCAAGGCTTCAGGGTCCAGTTCCACCATGTGGCACCTGGGTTTTCCCCGGGTTTGCAGGCTCCCCCCAGACCTGCACACCAGAACTAACCATCACAGAGCCCCTTCTACTCCGGGGCATCCTTGGTTTTTTGGGAGAACATTTGCAATCTGGGTTGGGGTGACCCATTCCTGAGGCTCATCCTGCAGTGCCAAAGGGAGCTCCAGCCTGCGAGGAGGCAAGTGGAACAAACAAAGGAGAGCAAATTGGAAGCTGCTTTCCTCCCAGCGGTGCTCTCTCCGAGGGCCAACACCGGCCAGGCTGGGTGCAGGTGGCTTTTAGAAGCTCAGAATTTGCCATCTGATCGTTTTGATTTAAATTCCACTTTCCATCGCCTGTGTTCAAAGTTCGGCGCATGGGCTTTTACAGCAGCAGTAATGAACCCGGAGTTCAAACAGCACATGGTGAGATCAAAAATTGCCAGAGTGGAATGTGTCCCACAAACACAAAGCATGGCTTTTCATTCATTATTTTTTCCTTTACAGAGAGGTTTTACAAGCTGTTTATTTTCTGATACAGTGTTGGCAGACATGTGGTCGGAGGAGAATCAATATCAGCACAGTGGGATGTATTTTCTTAAATGGTTTATAGAGGGGTCTTTGCTTTTTCAAAGGGGGATAATTGAATGTAGTACACACTGTACTTTTGATTTGTTTAACATGAAGCGTGAAATGGGTACAGCTATGATTCTGTCAATCAGTTTAACTATCCAGCGATTCATTTTGAAACTAGGCCTCCTCGCGGGGCCCGTCTGGCTCGAGGGATGGGGAGTTTGCTCAGCATCTTCCCCGCCGAAGCACCAGTTCCAGCCCAGGCTGTGCTGGGACGTTGGTGACCCACAAAACAAGCTGGGATGGGGGTCCCAGGCGAGCTTTGTGGATGCAGATGGTCCCACTGCAACGAGGTGTCTTTGTATTCAGACGAACACCAAGGCCACGTTGACAGGAGCAAGGCAGGGAGCAGGGGTGAAGATTCGGGGCTGAAGGGGTTTGAGCTTTCCAGGAGGTGTCACAAAACGGGACTGAGTCTTGAAAGCAGGGGTTGTCCCTGCTCTCCACACAGAGACATAGACCCAGCAATACTCCTCTTCATCTCCCGGTGATGAGCAGCAAACTGAAGTAAACAAACCTCCCTCCCCTAAAGCGTTCCTTGAGACCCAGTCCAATTTTCAGCAGCGTTTTTCCACGTGTGCACCCCAACTCCATCCCTGTTTCCTTCCCTCCATGCAACTCCCAGTCCACATCTGATCATCGCATTGTGCTAATGTCTCTAAGCAACGCCAAAAGCAACAGCCAACGGCAGACGCAGGAATGAGGGGGCCAAAATCACACCCACTGTTCACTCTCCAGCTCAGTAACAAATTCTCGTGTTAGACCAAGGGCATCTTCACCCTGAATCCCAAACCAAAGCATTTCTTGCCATCTCTGCATCAACACTACATCCCAACCCTTGCTCCCCTACGCATCCCTCTTGCTTACCCCTTCAGGCACTTGGAGGCATCTCCTTCCTTCCACCCCTCCTCAGCCCTTCTGTGAAGTTACTGCACAGCACGGTGCCCATTACACTGTGCTGGAGACCAGAGGTGCACATCTAACCACCCCTGTGGAAATGCCAGCTCCATCTTTGGAGTAACCCTGTTGTTGAGTAGGCATCTTGGAAGTCCGATGCAACCTGGAGAGTACTTTGACCCCACTGCATGAATATTCAGCTGCCTCCAGTCCAGAGGAGTGTTTCCTGGGGGGTCAGTCTCTCCAGACTCTCTCTACAAAGCCACCTCTCATTCTGACCCCACAAACATATTCAAAATGTGGATTTTTTTAAACCAATGTCCCCACGCACCCACAACTTTGTGTTTCAAATAACACAGAGGTAAGGCTGAGCCGTGCATAGCTCTGTTTGTCCTGCAGTTCTGCAGGTCTTCGATCATGCAGCACATTTCACCCCAAAGTTTCTCTGAGAAGGTAGAAGCATCTGTCCAGGGACACTCACCTTTTTTGCGATGTAACACATTTGCTCAGCAGGGAGATAGTCAAAGGGGAAGATGAATCTCCAGTTGAAGTTGCCCTCTCCTCCCATAGACCTGTAGTGCACGTCTGTCTTCTGCTTGTTTTCCTCGTGGCCAACCAGCCAGCTGCAAAACGCAAACATATTGCATGAAAAACTAGAAACACACCAAGGACTGGAAAACTAGAAACACACCAAGGATTTTGGAGTTCACTCAGCATCACAGAGGCCATGAGCAGGCAATAAAATGTCTCTCTTCCCTGTGGCTCCCATTTGTAGGGGTAACCTGGAGCCCGTAGGAGACTTGAGAGGGAGTGCAACAGTCCCTGCAGTGTTGGGAGATGAACCAGTGCTGGTGGTAGCAGCCTTAGAAACTCTGCAATCTCTTCTTCTCCCTCCCCTGCATTTTATAGATGTTTTAAAAACTCATCAGCACCCTAAGCTCTGGCTCAAGGTTGTCACTTACCCACCCACAAGCACATGTCAGCTTCTAGCCGGCCTTGGTGAGAGCTCCTTTCCCCTCTGTCGGCTTCCCAACAAACTGACCTTGTAGTTAGCCCCTAAAGCCAGCCCTGCTGACGAGGCAGTGATGCTAAAGGACCAAAGGGCCATTTTTTTCCGCTCTATTCTCTGTTGATCTCTCAAAGACTATTATTTGAAGGTCCTAAATGGTCAAGCAGTTTTTCCCCAGGAAAATCCCAGAGTGGCCAAAGCCTAATGTGTCCAGGGTGGTCCCCAGCCACTCCCATTAGACAGAGTTCCCTTTCTGAAGCTTGCTGTGGTCACTCCGCAACCACTCCAGGGGCAAACTGAAAACTTTCATAGAATCATAGAATGGTGTGCGTTGGAAGGGACCTTACAGATCTTCTCATCCCATGGGTAGGGACTAGTTCCACTAGATCAGGCTGCTCAAAGCCCCGTCCAACCTGGCCTTGAACCCTGCCAGGGAGGGGGCAGTCACAGCTTCTCTGGGCAGCCTGGGCCAGGGCCTCACTGCCCTCATGGAGAAGAATTTCTGCCTTAGATACAATCTAAATCTCCCCTCTTTGAGTTTAAAGCCATTACTCCTTGTCCTATCACCCTGCTAAAAAGCTTGCTTCCACCTTTCTTTCGAGCACCCTCCAGGCCCTGGCAGCTGCTCTAAGGTCTCCCCTTGTCCTTCTCCTCCCCAGGCTGAGCAGCCCCAGCTCTCCCAGCCTTTCCTCCCAGCAGAGGGGTTCCAGCCGTCGCATCATTGCTGGGGCCTCCTCTGGCCCCACTCCCACAGCTCCAGCTCTGTCTTGTGCTGGGGGCTCCAGAGCTGGACACAGGACTCCCGGGGGGGGTCTCCCCAAGTTCACACTGCCAGGTCATGGCCAGCTTCGCACCCCCAGAACCCCCAAGCCCCTCTCCTCAGGGCTGCACTCAATCCATTCTGCGCCCAGCCCGTGTTTGTGCTTGGAATTGCCCCGACCCACGTGCAGGACCTTGCACTTGGCCTGGTTGAACCTCATGAGGTACGCTTGTGAGTAGTTGTTTCCATAACAACTACTTTTTTCCAGCTGTGAGTTTTGCAACTGTCGGATTTTCATGCTCCCTCTTTCCCTGTCCAAAATTTTTCAGTCTTCAGCAATCAACGAAACAAAACAAAACAAAACAATAAAACACATCCATTTGTGTATTTAGAGCCCTTTTGGAGGAAAGCCAGAAGATTCAGAGACAATCTCAAATGAAAACAATTATCTCGTCTGATTGTTCTCCACTTCATTTGAAAATAAGTTTTTTTGCCCAGCTATACAAATGATTCCCTCTTCTGCAGTGCTCGAGAGGAGCACAGCAGCAGCTCCAAATGTGTTGTGGGAGACAGGGAATGGAGGTCTACTCAAGTTCATCCTGCAGCGCGCATCACATCCACGTGTGCTACATGGACAGAGAGGGCTTGGTGGCAGTGGGAATTGTGTGATGAGGTTACACTCATACTTAAATGGTGACTGCATTATTTGATTTGATCTGATAGGATGCAAATGGCAAGCCCGTGTGTTTATCCCCGTCCTTCAAAGCTTGGCAGGGACCCTCGGAGGATGCAGTGTGGGCGCCCTCTCCTTGCAGGCCACCAAAAGGACAAATGAAGGGTTTGATTTGCATGTCTCTCTCTTTTTTCCTTGCAGAACTTGCTGCACCCGCCCCACTGCAGGAAAGAGATGCCAGAAAGCAAAAGCACTCAACCCACGGTGCCCCAGAATTCAAAACATAACGTGGGAACAGCCGTTCTGACCAACCAAAGGCTCATCTCGCCCAGTATCCTACTTCTGACCGGGGCCAACAGCAGATGTCCAGGGAAGAGTACGGGCCTGAGGCAAACGCATCCTGATACCTTCCCAACACACCTCTCCAGACTGCAATCATTTGCAGGTCAGAGAATTCCTGAGCTATGGATAATGGTTTTGTAGTTGATAGGACCGGGTGGATTTTTAGCCAATCCATTCATTCAGCGTTTTTTTAAATCCATGCAGCTTAAGGCCTCTGCAATACCTTAGGTTCTTAAATCTAAGAGGTGACCTTGTTCTCAAAACTCGCACACCTCCTTCTTTGCTCAGCACAAGCGCAAGATCTTGGAGGACACTGACCATCTGTCCTGGGTTTGGCCAGGACAGGGTTAATTTTCACCAGAATCCAGGAAGAGACGCAGTCGGGCAGGCTGACCCAACCTGGCCAAACAGAGCAGCCATCCTTTTCTTTAGGAACCCAAAAGAGGATGCAGATAAGTTTTAAAGATGCTACATAATATCAGACAAATCTTAGTAGTGGTGGTTGGTTGGAAGGGGACTTTGGAAACTTCTAGTCCAACTGGCTCAAAACAGTACCGGCTTTCCCTTGAAACAGCTCCAAAAACTTGCAAGATGAGTGAAAACCTCCCACCTCCCATGGGACGTGGCTCAGTGTTGGTCCATCCTCCCGGTGAAGTAAAACTTCTCATTGGAAAAGTCACTATGAAAACCATATAAAAATATCCCCCACCCATGACAGTGACAGAGAGGACTGTTAACTCAGAAAAACATCTTCAGTTCCTAAAGAATATGATTTCCCTACGCTGCCACTCTCTTGTCTGCCTACAGCACGAGTCTTTCGGAAGAGAAGGTCTCTCTGCGCTCAACCTTGCAAAACTCTCTTGGTTGAGACCTCTTCATGCTATTGTAAGGCTGATTAAATTAAATAAAATAAACAGCCACTGCCTCAGGCATATTTCATTTACCTGCCTGACTCACTCAGCAATAATTTACATATTATGTAGAAGCGAATGTCCAAGAGATTGAGATTCTAGCCCTGCCTTGCCTAATGGGTAAACTGGAGAATAAACTGGCAAAAGCCTCCTCAGAGAAGCGCTGTGAGATCTTCCGAAGGAAAGCCAGAGGTAAAAGCTCCTTCTCCTCCGAGTTCACCCTAAAGTAGGCTCCAGCCCCTGCTCGGGAGGCAGCGGTGGATGGAAGGAACGGTCCCCACCAAAGCCACCCCACGCCATGGTGGTGGAGGTCACTTTGCCCACAGCATCCCCTGTCTGTAGGGCAGATGCTTAAGGACAAGAAGGACCATTGCCTCCCCTCCCACCAGGCTTCTTCAGGCCGTACCCAGAGATGCTAATGATGCAGCCATTTGGAGGGGGAAGATGAGGAAGCTGAGCAAGATTTTTAACTCGTTTACAGCACTGCGAGATTTGCTTGGTCACTGGGGATGCCAAAAGCCAGGCGAGGGACATCAGCGAGCGCTGGATGCTCTCGCCTTCCCAGTAATGCCCCACAAGCACCACTATTTCGGAGCCCCGAAGCGCACCGAGCAGCTTAGCTGGAGCCGATAACAATGCACTTGATGTGAATACCAGGTAAGCAGCGTGCATTCTGGTTTTACAGGAGGAAAATTGGGATTGTAAAAAAGGGATTTACAGTCTGTTTCAAAATCCTACCTCTTCCTGTCCATAAATCCACAGAATGTACAAAATAAGTAAGTCCCTTGGCTGGGATTGCAGCATTTTACACAAGATAAAACATAAATGGAGTCAGGCAGAGCAGGGAATGTGCCAGAGGAGTTACTGCTGGTTGCCACATTTTTGTGTGTTTCAAGGAAAAAAGGGAATTCCAAAAAAAAAGCAGCTATGCAAACACGCCAACCTACGTACATGGAACAAGCCCACGGCTGTCCTGGGAGAGGAGCTGGGAAGGAGACGGCAGCGGAAATGCAGACTACGTGCCCTTCTCGCCAGTGGCTCAGCTGCTTCCCCACCTCTTCTCCCTCTAAACGCAAATATTGTCACGTAAGCATCCAAGAGATGCAAAGACAAACTTGACATCGTGAAGCAGTTAAGAGCCCGTCAGAGACACATCCGCCAAGAAGCTGGATCCGTAGCTGGAGAGGTGAGAACGGCCCCTTCATCCCAACAGGGCTTCATGCCTACCACAGAATCACATAATGGTAGGGGTTGGAAGAGACCTCTGTGGGTCATCTAGTCCAACCCTCCTGCCAAAGCAGGGTCACCTACAGTAGGTTGTAGAGGACCTTGTCCAGGTGGGTCTTGAATATCTCAAGAGAAGGAGACTCCACAGCCTCCCTGGGCAGCCTGGGCCAGGGCTCTGTCACCCTCAGAGGGAAGAAGTTCCTCCTCATCTTCAGACGGAACTTCCTCTGCTCCAGTTTGTGCCCATTGCCCCTTGTCCTGTCACTGGGCACCACTGGAAAGAGTCTGGCCCCGTCCTCCTGACACCCACCCTGCAGATATTTAGAGGCATTTCGAAGGTCCCCTCTCAGCCTTCTCTTCTCCAGGCTGAACAAGCCCAGCTCCCTCAGCCTCTCCTCGTAGGAGAGATGCTCCAGTCCCCTCCTCATCCTCGTAGCCCTCCGCTGGACTCTCTCCAGTAGCTCCTCATCTTTCTTGAACTGGGGAGCCCAGAACTGGACAGAGTACTGCACATGGGGCCTCACTACTCCAGATGAGGCTCACCACAGCTATGTCGACGGAAGAGCCACGCCAGCTCCTTCGCTGCTGCTCTTGTGCCTTTGGGCTACGGTACCCAGAGGATGCAGGAGCGGGTTGGCTTACCCTTTGACATAGATGTCACTCATCTTCTCCCCAGTGATGCTGATGTCATCAAGGATGACGTCCTTGGTGTTCCAGACGATGCAGCGCAAAAAGAACCTGTACAGCCCCAGGAATAAAAGCAACATGAAAGGGTGGAAATCTTCTTCCAGAGCACACCTACACAGCCCGGTTGTGCCACTCCTTTATTTAGCTGAAGGAGCTAAGATGTGACTCATCTTTCTCTGAAGATGAGCCTTCATGGATGTTTCATAGCTGGGCAGGTGAATGCCTCCCCATCTGACATCTCCAAGCCCTCTCCACTCCCTTCACAGACAGGACGTGATGGAACCAGCACCTCACTGAGTGAGAAACGAAAAACAAGTTACCTCTTGGCTTTGCGTGGCGTGATGTTGAAAGGGGGGCCCGGCTGACCCAGAGACTTTGGAAACAGGTCCACCCACATCTGTAGCTTTCCCTGTTTGGAAAGAAAGACGCGTGAAGCCTGGTGAGCCTCCTAACTGGGTTACCTTCCTCAGTAAGACCTAATAGTGGAGAGAAAAAATATCAAGCGCTCCAGTGTTCCTTAGCTGAAAACTAAGGTTTCCTTAATGGAAAATTGTCATAAAGTATTATATTAAAATTATTTTAGTGATAGCTGGCTATATGTTAATGGTTTGCGATACGTCAGTAGTTGGTCTGGATAAGCTGAAGGTGCACTCTGGCTTTACTCTCCCTGGCTGACTATCTTTACACAGGCACAGACTAAAGACTAGGTCCACGGGAGGTGGACCTAGCTCGCCTGTTTTCCACGGTGTCACCAGTTGTCAGCAGCTGGACAGCTGGTTTATGGGTTTCTGTCCACTGGAGCGGAGGATGGGATGAGGAGAGGGGAATCTAACCCCACTTTCACAAAATCCTTCAAGGGAGAGAGCAGCACAAACGCAGCTGAAATCTCAGGGGGGGAGATGTTTTTAGGTGGTCTCTTTTACTGTAAAACACCAATGGGTGCCAATAAAATATTTTATTGCGCAGTCTCAAGGGTTGAAAGGAAAAAAAAAAAAAAAAGCCGTCCTTTGACAATCAGCCCGTCACAGAGGGGTTTGTGGTTTGCTTGCGTTTTGGCAAGAAAATCTTCCATTTCAGCAGAAAATTTTAAAAGCCCAACCTGGCTTCCAGCTCGCTACGAACAGCCCGACAGAGCCAGCCCCTTCTGTGGCTTCGCAGCGGGCCGGAGCCGTGCTTTGGGGAACCTTCTGAATGCGACACGTACCGAGTCACACAGGCTAATCCCCTGGACCCAGCACCACCCGAGCCGATGCTCTCGGCTCGAAGCACCGGCGCAGGGCAGAGCCTGATTGCTCTGCCCATACGCAACCCCGCGTCATGGAGGAAGCACCCTTGCTAGTCTCCATGGCTGGTCCAACAACACCCATACCTGTAAGCAGAACACAGACCCCTTTCTCAGCTGATAGCAGCCATCTCCTGCCTCTGAACATCATTTTCGCTGGGTGAATTAACAGGACAAGGTGTTAGAGTAGTTGCCACTGCATTTATTCCTGCCAGTAGCTCTTCTCTCCACCACTGGAGAGGTGGTCTGGTTAAAAACGACCCGCGGAAGCAGATCAGTGGCTCTGCACATTTACACCATCTGCAGAGCCAGACTTACGAAACTGCCTTTGCAACACAACTGGAACATGTATGCCATATGATAATTCATCATTTTGTTCTTTGGGAAGCAGCATTTTTTCGATCCAAATGCGTAAACTACACACACGTGTTAATTAAAGAAAAGGGGTTACACTCAATACAGATACCTGGATTTCAGCTGGGTTTGGATGGAAGCCTGTTTGGTTTTCATTTGGCTTAAAAACATCCAGTCTGCAACAGCGTTAACACTACTAACACGTTACACCTCCGAGGGCAGGTTCATGCTGCAGAAATCAGGCTGCCACATTGCCGGAGGAGCCTGCAGCGTCGTTACCGTTATAGAAGAATTCTGCATTAAGATTTTCAGATCAGAAACGGCTTCCCCCCCCAAAAAAAAATACAGAATTGTGAGCAAACGCTGATGAACATGAACACGGGAGGCTGGCATTGATCTCCCCAAGCACCCTAAGCAAGCCAGCCACAGAGCTGAGCTCCAGCCTAGATCATCTAGTTCCAACCCCTTGGCCATGGGCAGGGACACCTTCCAGTGGAGCAGGTTGCTCCAAGCCCCGTCCAACCTGGCTGGATGATGGTCTCAGTCCTGTCCTGGACACGTCATGCCACCCACCTGCTCAATTTCTGGCTGGAGAGGGCTGTAGAGAGGTCTCGTCTCCACGTGCTCCGGCACCAGCCCTTGCTTGCGCAGGGCGTACAGGGCGAGACGCTCCTCAGCTGGCCCCAGGTGGGGGTTGAGCGGTTTGCCATCCTCTGCCACAGAGCAAAGAGCAGCGTTAGGCCGTGCCACGGTCGCAGACTGTGCGGGGCTGGATGCCGACCACCCCGCGGGAGCCCACCAGACTCGCTGCAGCCTGGAGCGAGCAGGAGGAGCACAGCCTCCCTTTGCAACCCCACCATCATCACAAGCCCTCCTGGGCATGGAGTAACCCATTCCCAGTGGGACATGTTGGCAAACCATTTCACAACAGGACAGGGACCTGCTGGGAGTCTTGTGCAAGTTCCCCTCCCTCCCCCCAGATCACTGCAAGTGAAACTTCACAAGGACCAAGTTGAAGCACATGGAAAGGAGAGTCCAGTCTTTGGTCCTGCTTAAAAGTTCAGGCCCCCTAAAATCAGAGCAGCTGGGGCTGCAGGGTCCCCAGCCCACGGTGCTGCTCTGCTGCTGCTCCCACCCCCAGCAAAGCTTTATCTAAGGTGTGACCAAAGCTCTTCAGGGAGAGGAGGCGAAAGGGTCTGCTCTGGTGCAGTTTGCAAGCACTCATCTGATGGACATTGTTTAAATCTCGTCTTTTAAAACCATCCAGGATCTTCAGCTGGGCAGAGAGGAGTGCAGAGGGAATGAGCTCCCTACGGGGTCCTGCTTCTTCTCTGCTGGGTTCAGGGTGAAAGACAGAAATGGGAAAAGGATGGCCATGCAGATACCACCAGCACAGCTCACTGGCCAGTCCTAGTCCCTGCTCCGGTCCTCACCGCTCCCACTGGGGTGTTTGTGGTCTTTCATTGAAACGGGCCAGCACACAACAGCCACAGCAAACACCGAGCTGTCCAGGAGCAGACCTGAAACCATCCATCTCACAGAATCCCAGCATGGCAGGGGTTGGAAGGGCCCTGTGTGGGTCCCAGCCCAACCCCCTGCCCAAGCAGGGTCACCCAGAGCAGGCTGCACAGCACCGCGGCCAGGCGGGGCTGGAATATCTCCAGAGAAGGAGACTCCACAGCCTCCCTGGGCAGCCTGGGCCAGGGCTCCGTCACCCTCAGAGGGAAGAAGTTCTTCCTCGGGTTCAGCTGGAGCTTCCTCTGCTTCAGTTTGTGCCCGTTGCCCCTTGTCCTGTCGCTGGGCACCACTGCAAAGAGTCTGGCCCCGTCCTCCTGACCCCCACCCTGCAGATATTTAGAGGCATTTCGAAGGTCCCCTTGCAGCCTTCTCTTCTCCAAGCTGAATCTCCACGCCAGACCCTAATCCCTCTGCAGACAGGTCAGACAAGACATATCAATAATGGACATTTTTGCTTTCTCTGTCCCAGCATTTGAGACCCCTGTTACACCCATCCATGTCTGGAGGATGGCCGACTTGGCCTTGGCTGAGCCTGCTCCTGCCTCCCCACCCCACGTGCCACGCTGGGGCTGGTGGAGGACATCACCCCCGAGACGCTGCCTTTCAGCCACAGCCTTCCAAGGCCGTGCACCTTCGAGGACCTTTGAAATGAAATGCGCTCCATAAATATTATTACAGCTCTGCAACTTTCAGGTGATATATCCCAGCTCCTTTCTTGGCAATATCTTGAAGTGGTTAACTTCAGACATATGGGCTGTTTCCCAAGCAGTGGAAACCTGGCGTGCGTGCGTGTGTGTGTGTACGCGCAGGAAAAAGAAAAAGCCCCTCTCAGAAAACAACAAATGTGGGGGTTATGGAATAATGGTCCGGGTGCAGTGCTTGTAAAACCCGTGCTCTCGCGTTTAATAGCTCCGCTTCATACCACCAGGTTCAGATCTGACGTTGCTCGGCGAACACAGCTGGTTTCCAGATCTCCTGGAGGTCAAGCATCAGGCTTTGTTCTGTTTCTTGAAGGGATTGCCATTAAAGCAGAGGAAGGTGAAAGGCAGGGGCTGGGAGAGGGGGGAAGACCCCGCTCGGTTTAACACCTTTCCAGCCCTCGCTGAAAACCTTGCGCATAACGAGAGGCCGCAGAGGATCTGGTGCTTCCCCACTCCTCCTCCTGCTAAGAGGAGAGCCAGGAATTTGTGCCTTGATTCCGAAGAGCAGGGAGGGGGACCAGCCCCGGGCTGTGCCGTCTTGTGCCTCTGCAGGGCAAGTCCTCCTTGATGGCTCTGCAATACCGCAGTGGCCTCACCAAAGCCGAAGAGCAGCTCCTGGGCCACACATACAGTGTGGTGTCACCTCCTCCCTGGGCCAAAACACCCCTTCCACGCTTCGAAGCAGACTTCTCTCTAAAAGGCAAACCTCTGCCCCCAAGGATGACCATCAGGCGGGCTTGAGTTGATGCCCAGGACATTGCGAGTGTCAGCGCTGGCAGGTCTTTCTGCAGACAAGAAAATGTCTCCCCAGCACTGGGTGATGTTATCTCCTCGCTGGCAGAAGCTGCTTTTGCAGAGCCCAGCTGGCCCGCGAGGCGTGAGCCGTACGCTGGGCACCGTGTGTATGATATTGTCTCCCTCTAGTGACTCCGGCCCCGAAACGCGTAGACACGGACTGCACATCTCCTCCAGCCCCAACCCCTGGAAGGTCAGGCTGGAGCCTCTCTGGCCGCCATGGACTCGGCTGCTCCCAGCCTGCGCGTCTTTGGTTGCCGCTGGTGGCAAAGGGCAGTCGCTCCAAGGCCAAGGTTAACGTGGCTGGATTTGCCTGGACAAGGTCCTGTGCAGCCTGCTGTAGGTGACCCTGCTTCGGCAGGAGGGTTGGACTAGATGACCCACAGAGGTTCCTTCCAACCCCTACTATTCTGTGATTCTGTGATTGCGGGTCTGGGTTCAGCCTCGGGGTCTGGTGCAGACCCAGCTGCACCCTGCAGCCCGTGGGGCAGAGCCAGCCCTGGGAAAGGGGCAGAGCCAACCTGGGCAGCAAGGAGAGGAGGACAAGAACGGGCCCATCATCCACTCCTAACCTCCACGATAACCCCCCAACATGACATGTTCATGACCTCCAACTCCATCCTTTGCTCCGCATAAAGGAAAGTTCTCTGCAACCCCAAACCAGCCCCATCAGCTTACCCAGTTCAGAGAGGATGTACTCTTGCTCCCTGAAGATGATCCGGTCAGACTTGTAGATGGGAGCCTTGTAGTTGTGCTGCAGGGAGAAGAGGTGAAGCAGCTGAGAAGGACGGAGCTGGTCTCGCCACTGGTTGGGTCCAGAGCTGAAACCAAACAGGAGGGAAAACAGCAGCTCGACACATGATAAAACATCTTCCAGCCTCAACAAGGGGGCCACAGCAGTGCTACACCAAAGAGGGCTGGTCTGAGGAAGGTGTCCCACAGCCCACTCAGCCCCAGCCTGCAGGGCGGGGGTGCCCTGATAGCTCCCCCCAGACCCACCACATCACCCTTCCACTGGCCCTGTGCATGGGGGGTGTCCTCACCGTGGTGTGCCCAAGAGGCATCGGGGATGTAACAGGAGCTCCCCAAAGAGACTTCTGAAGCATTTCACGCTTCTGGAGGAGAGCCAGGGCTCAGGGAAGTTCCTCAAATGTGGGGCTGCTCCAGTGTGAACCTGTCTCTCTAGAAAAATCTCTGCGGTGAAGCGTAGCACTGGTCAGGTCCCGCTGGGACAGCCCTGGACTAGCAGACACATGGGCTAAGGCATCACCCTGGTCCCTGCAGCCTGCTCGGCACCACACAGCCCCCCCCAGCTATGGAGACCCACTGGGGTACCTACACGCAGTAGGTTTGTGGAAGGCCACAGCGCGCCCCGTATTTTGACAGGAACCGGTTCTCCAGGTCTATGACGGTCTCCCCAATCTTCTCATCCTTCGACAGGAGGTCATAGTCATAGAGCGTGATCTTCAAGTCCTTCTCCAGGGGCAGAGTGCAGCTCAGCTCAAACATCCTGCGCAATGGGAGCCGAGAAATACCCATGAGATGGAGGTCCACGCTGCTGAGTGCACACACCATCCCAACCCACCAGTGCCAGGAAGGACAGCACAACCTCTGCACATCTTTGCCTTGTCGGTCCAATACTATTGGTGCCGTGTTGTACCAGCTTAGCTTCTGGGTATGCAGCTAAGCATGTATGCCTTGAGTTTCTTTTTGCCTGGTTGAATTATCCTTGAGGAAACTTTGCCCTTGTTTAGTTTCTCCGTCTGCTAATTGGACATGATGGTGGTCACTGCAATATCCAGGGAAAAAGAGCAGCAGGCGAGAGTCAGGAATCATCTTTGCCATGGAATTTGAAGGGGGAAGAAATGACAGCTTTGGAAAACCATCTGCGCTTCGAGCCCAAAGAGCAAATGTCCAAAACAGGAGTCCAGCCTGCCTGGGCCAAGCTTGTGGTCAGCATGAGACTGACCCCCCAAAGCCTCCTTGTCCTCTCTTCCTGGTCCTAAGCACCTTTCTTCTGCGCTGTCTCCTCTGTCATCATTACACCACAGTCCATATAAAATAAAGCAAGAACAAACCTTCCTCCCTCTCTTTAAATATGGGACGGCAAAAGACAAAGCACAAAGACCCCACCAAAACACAACACCCTGATCCAGATTGTGCCAGCGCTCGTGGACGTTGGCAATGTGGAAGGTGGCACGACCGGGTGAGGTGGGACAGTCCAGGTCTGACCCAGCACTGCTGGGACCCCCTCCACCTGCTGCCGAAAGGCAGGCGACGCTGGGGAGCAACACGACGGCCATTCCCACCACCAGCACCTACCCCGCAGCAGCTTTTAAGGAGGGGAAGTGAGTGATTATGCCACCAATTAAGACTGCAGGAGGAACTGGGGTCAGCAGAAAGTAATTAGCTAAGGCTGGATGGCAGCCAGCCGCCCAGGGAAAAGCTCGTGAAACGAGAGGCTTAACAGCCGCCAGCAGCCAGGACCTCCGTTTTACATCTCGCTTTAAAGACTGGGTGGGAGGTGCAGCACGCTGTCTAGACGGCCTCTGGCCGGCGGCCAGGCTTGGCAAAGGAGGACCTGCTCTGCCTGGCAGAGCTCACCAGGGACTGCCAGACTGGCTGTGGGCTCTGCGACAGGGCAGTAGGTCCTGGGCCACCGGAGATCAGGGCTCTCTCATGCTAGATGGGGAGCAACCACTTTGGATTCACCACAGGAAAGGCAAAACTGCCATCTCCTTTTGGCAGAAGGGAAACGTCTTGTCTAATGCACACTGTCCTCCAAGGTCTCACCAGCTCACCCTCACCATCCCTCTCCCTTCTCCTCCATCCTTGCAGATGGTGTATCTCCCTCTCTGTCTTGCTTTGTTGGGGATGTGTCATCCCCATGCTCACATCCTGAGCTAGCAAGAGCCACCTAAGAAAACCAGCTGGATGTCATGTGGAGTAGGGCTTGACCCTCGTTTGTGCTGAAGCATAAGCCCCTACCTCTAATCCCAGATTTTCTGGGAGACCAAAGTCCTATCGACACATGGAGGCTGAGCACCAGGTTTTCCTCCACCTCCCTTCACTTTGCCTGGTCCCTGTGGTGATTTCTGTTTCTGATGAATGCCCTTTTCTGAAAATATTATCTTTTTCCTTTTATCGCAAGTTTGTGGCCCTACTGCAAGGCAAACCACTCAGCCAGCCCATATCATGTTCATAGATAATCTTTTTTCAGAGTATCTGATTTTGAGGTGTCCCACACCACAGTCTAACCAAACAGGCCTCTGTTTATCACGTGTTTTCTTCAGACATTTAACCAAAGTGCCTAAATCAGGAGCAGAGTTTCCCCAGACTCTCTCTACCATCAGTTGGATGAGGCAGACGCCTCCACAGGGGAATCCCAGGTCTAAAAATCCCTCCTGATGTCTCTCTGGATGACAGAGCAGACCTAATCCATGCTCCACAGCTCAAAAGCCCTAGGGAGAAGATGAACACGACCCACGGTGGTTAGGACAGTGGTCGAGCCAAGGCCAGACTCAATTCAGCAAGGCTGGACATGAGCCAAGAGCACGCGATGGGAATCACAGAACGGTTTGGGTTGGAAGGGACCTTTGAAGGCCATCTAATCCAACCCCCTTGCAATGAGCAGGGACATCTTCAGCTGGATCGGGTTGCTCAGAGCCCCACCCAACTTGGCCTTGAATGTCATTTGGAATGAGAAGCTCTGGCTGGCCCAGCTCCATTCCCTCAATATGACGTTAAAAAATCCCATGGACTCCAGACTGAACCAAAACTTACTTTCCAAAGACGGGCTCCAGCGTACATGGAAGGTAATGTTCTTGGTCATTGATGGACTTCTTTCCCACGGAAATCTTCACATAGGGATCACACTACAGATGGGCATGAAAATCAATGCAAGAAAGAGTCAGTGCACAGCAATATCAACGGCAAAGGAACAGCTCTGTCTCCCCTTGTCCCAGCAAGCAGGATCTTCCACCACCCTTGGCAAACACCCATTTCCAAGGATAGGACAGTCTGACATTAACTCCTTCCTACAAATCTGTGGCCATCAGCAACAGCTATCTGCACTGCAACTTCTTTTTGAGGATGATCGAAGGACCAGTTAGCTGAGTGGGACAAAAGTCCAAGTCCTTCTGAGGCCCATGGGATGGAAAAGCAATAAAAGACCATGAAAAAAACTACTAATGGCTTCTTTGATGGACTGGGCTTGCTCTGAAGTCCTCAGGATGTTCCCATTCTCATCTGAGTCACCTATTTATGAGTTCCCGCATGGTCATCATTTTTTAAGTTTGAGGTCTACTCAGAAATAAATTTAGAAATGTAGGGGACTGAAATGGTAAAGGAAAAACATTTTGTTTCAAAAAATGTGGTTCAAAACCATTTATTTCCAAGACGCTGACACAAATTTTAAAAAAATTAAAATGGAAGCATAGTTTAAAATATTCATTATGCATCTAAAAATTGTATCACCTATTTTTACATTTTTAGCAGGTTTTTAAGCTTCTCTCTCACAACTAAATCTATTCGGGGAAACTAGCATAAATTTGAGAAATGGTTAGATTAACCTGAGTCCGCATTTTTGCCAGGGGAAGAAAAATAAAAAAGCAAAAAAAACCCCACAAATTCACCTAAAAGATGTCACACAGCTTGAGTCCAGTCCCTTAGAGGGACCCACCACCTTACTCCGCTCACATAAAAATAAAAAACCACAAATGGGAACGATATCGGCTAGTTATGCTCCCTGGAAAAAACACCCAGGCAGAGTTCCTCATCGCTTTTCCTTGACTTGCTGATTTTTTTAAGAAGCAAAGGATGGAAAAGCAGTGCTCGGGCAAGGTCTGCCGTGCACGGATGGTCTGGGCATCCAGGGCTCGCCTTGCTTCTCCCCTTGACGGCGCTGAGCTTTAGGAGACGTCACAGCACAGGGGAAAGACCGTGGGTCAAACTTGGATTGGTTTTGGTTTTCAGTGCGCGTAAAGCGTTTTTTCTACTCCTCCTTTTTGATCTGCAGGAGTCTCTGATGGGAGATTTCTAAGAAATCAAAAACTTTCATTGCAAGTCCTGTTTCAGAAACTGGGTAGATTAAAAAGCAGAGGGTTTTGTTCACATCAAAATATTTCCCACACTTTTTTTTTAACTTTTTCCCTGTTTTCCAGTGGAACAAAGAGAGTAAAGCAGGCTTTTTCCCTGAGATTTTTTGCAAAGTGAAACAAAATGAACATTTTCTTTCTGAACCAACGCAATTTTCTTTTTGCACTGAATTTTACTTCCAGCCTGGCAAAGCTTTGCAAAAAGCAGCCATGTGAAAGACATGATTTTGTTTCCTTTGGCACCAGGATGAAAAAAAAGCCCCAAGCCCTCATTCAACTATTATAACTAGCCCTGCTGAAAAGTCCCTCAGGATGGAGGAAGAGGTAGCTCCTGGGATTCCCAGATGTTGCAATGGAAGCAGAAAGAAGGAGTAGATTTTCTCCATTTTGCTGTTGCTGTTGTTTCGAAATTTTAACCCATATATGCAAATTTTGATCAATTAGGGCTGACCCATTGAAAGAGCCCACCCTGTCACCCAACACTGAGGTGCACCAGAGCTTTCCCCAGCAGCCTACCTTTCCGTTGGCATCCTTGGGTTGGAGATCAAAGGCCCGGATGATGTAGACCCTGACAAGACACTCCTGGGGTCCTCTGGCTGGCAGCTGGTGGAACTGTCGAGGTGGCACAGGGACTCGCGGGTCATCTGGGAGAGGGTAAATTTTGAACGAACCCTGTGAAGGACAGACATGTTCAGCTGCATTTGCACACCCACACGTGCAGATGGGTCCCGTGTGAGCGGGCTTGCAACAAGAGTCTGGATGGCTGCATAGAATCGTAGAATGCTTTGGGTGGGAAGGGACCTTTAAAAGACATTTAGTCCAACCCCCTTGCTATAAGCAGGGACATCTTCAACCAGATCAGGTTGCTCAGAGCCCCATCCAACCTGGCCTTGAATGTTTCCAGGGATGGGGCATCTACAGCTACTGCAATCATGGGGACAGAGCCCAGACCCTGACCCTCTTCTGTCTACTAGACCAGACCATGTCCTCAGGTGGTCGAAGGAGTCAGGAGCAGGGCGGCGAGTTGCCTGTATCATTCACCCTTTGCCTGAACATCGATACAAACCCTGTTGTAAGTCTGGGCAGAGCCACTCCAGCCTGTTTTTCCTTTACCTCTTCTACTTCACTGTCCTTTGAGCCTTCACGCTATTAAAGATGTGTGAAGGAGCCCTGCTGTGACTCAACTCCGCAAAGGTTTAAGCTGAGGCTTTCTCTGCAGGGACAATTTTAAAGGTTCTTGAAAGAGGCAGCTGGTTCCTGAGAGAGGGACAGGAGGAGGAGAGAGAAAAAGCAGAGATTTCCAAGCGTTTTGTTCACCAGAGC
Organism: Opisthocomus hoazin; assembly: GCF_030867145.1. Lineage (NCBI taxonomy): Eukaryota > Metazoa > Chordata > Aves > Opisthocomiformes > Opisthocomidae > Opisthocomus > Opisthocomus hoazin. The sequence goes on along the minus strand of NC_134418.1, from coordinate 984,016 downwards.
TGATTTCATCCAAGTGAAGTGGCAGGAATCAGTCTCTGGGTATTGTTTGGGGGAGGACAGTGCTGGGTAAGAGCAGCAATTAAAAAAACAACAGCTAGAAAAATTTAATCCCTCTTCTCTTGCAAAAAGGCTAAACATTGCTGCGAGTGGGTTAAAAAACGCAAGGGATGCATCTCTCCTCCGCACCGGACAGACTCCTCCAAAGGGAGAGCTCTGAGCTCCAGCGTGGTGAGACCCTCAGCGCTCACACATGCTCCCACCACCACTCCGGAGGAAGAAGGTGCTCCATCGCTTTCATCCAGTTTCTGGCTCCTGGTGGGTTTTTGCTCCAGGATGGCGGCCCAGCCCAGGCTGCATTTGAAGCGTGCAACGCACTCGCTGTTGGGGAATGCAGCAGCCAGACCTGCATAGGCAGGTTGTTCATACTGGGCTCAGCGGTCTGCTTTGATGGCCCATTTCTCACTGAAGTCCTATCCAAAAATAGCCAACTGGCATCATCCCACTCAGCTGCAAGACCTTCCACTCAGCAGTGTGTTCCCAGGTACAGGTAGGAAGAGCGACCACCACACCTTGAACTCGCCCACGACCGAGGGATCATCACTGGAGTCCTGCGAGCGGCCGCGGTACAGCTTGAAGGTGTGGCAGAAGTCAGAGAGATGATCAAAGTCCTCCACGTTCTCCAGCTCCGTCTCGTAGACCTGGGGAGGGAGAGATGGGAGACGAGAACAGGGACTGCTCCCGGGCAGAGGGGGACCAGCAGCGTGTCCCCACCTATCTGGGACAAGACTTGACCCAGGCTCCTCAGTCCTGTCACCCTTGTTGCCCCCCAGGACAGTGATGAAGAACAGACCTTTGGCAGCCCTACAATAAAGAACAGCACATCATGGAAGACCCAGACTAAGCCAACGTCTTGCGGAGGGTTTTTCATCCGCCAAAGAGACCTTCCTGCTGGGAACGTTTTCCATAAGACCAGGCAAGGTTTCCCCCACTTTCATCCTTTTTGGGCTCCTGTGTTAATTTTAGCAATTCTTGTTACTGGGTGCCTAAATCTCCCTCTTCTCTAAGCAACCTCTGGCATTCCTTGCTGTTCCCAAACACTTCCCAGGGTGGCAGTTCCCCACCTCCCCTGCCACTTCGAAAAGTGACAATTCCTTGAAGGCTGCGAAGTGGAAAGTTACCAGAAAGGATTTTACAAAGAAAACTGAATTTTCAAAAGAGTTATTTTTTAAAACCAAAAAGTACCTGCTCTCAGGGACAAATGACTGCTTTTGTTTTTTTCTTTTTTTTTGTTTTTTTTTGTCCTGGAACAAAAATAAAGCCTAAACACTCAAACAAACTAAAGCTTGTGGAAAAAAATCATGGCGAGTGCAGGTCCAATGACCCAGAACCAGCCTAGGCCACTTACCTTCAGGGTGTCAAAGCCCTTCTCTAAGTAGCAGCCACATTTTTCCCTCTCTCCCGTGGAAGCATAGAATTTGCTCCACCAGTCAATGAATTCTTCCTCCTGGCAGCAAGGGATACCAAAGTTACACATCTCCATGAGCAAACCCCAAGTCAACGACAGCAGCATCTCCCGTAAATGCCAGAGGTGGACTTCTGCCCTGTGCACCAACCCCACAGCGCAGCCGGGGTTCAGCAGGTCTCTGTCCTGCAGAAGCGATGAAGCTATCGTGAAGCCAACCTGCAGCTCCACGGTCCCTGGTTTCAAGGTGCTTTTGGGATGCTTCCAGCCCAAATCCAGCTGCTGCAGCCACAGCATCATCAGGGACCTGGACCTGCCAGCAGAGAGGATGCTTCTCCGTAGGAGGATGAGGTAGAGCTCACAAATAGAAATTTGCAGCATCTTTTGGCAAGGGGCGGATTTTGGCCAGTTTGGGCGATGGTCTTCCTAGGACCTCAGTGCAGGACCACAGAGGGGATGAGATGAATTTAACTCTTGTGCTAACGCGGTCCTGCCCACCTGAAATTCGGGGAGGACGTGGAGGGCTGCTCTTCAAGTCAGCCCCCGGTTTAGGCTTTGCCTGGAAGGTTTCAGGGTTTCTGGGATGGGAATTGTCTTTCTGGTTTCCATCCCAGCACCATCCAAATACCCCACCCAAACACACCACGTTATCAAATGAATACATGCATAAAATACATATATCTCCATTAGAAAAAAATAATGGTCCTCAGGTGTTGCACCTCTCGCAGGAATAACGCAATTCTCTTCTCATTGATATTATACAAAGAAACGGGCAAATCTCAGCCAGCCTCAGCCTCACAACATCCCAGCCACAAAGCCATGAAGGAGCATCTGCCTCGTCCGCTGCACAAACTGGATTTTGGCTCCAAAGACCCTGTTCCAAGCAGAAAGTCGGCTGCCGGCCTCAGCAAATGTCTCTATTTTATAAAAGAGCCCCATTTTTGAAATTTATACAAGCAAAAATGAAGGGGCTTTGACTGTGATTCATGAAACATTCCTGAAAAATAATGATGTCTTATTTTAGAAGTCCACAAAATTCCATCACACTGACCTAATGGAGGAATCATAACAGAGGTTTATTGGATTTATATTTTGAGCCAGCGGTGCAGGCTTTAAATTGCTGTCTTGAATAGACATTGTTTTTAATAGAAATATTACATAAATTAATTCTGAGGCCTCTGCTGCCTCCTTTCTTTTTGAAAAAAATTTTGCCTTTCATCGCTTCCCCTGTTTTATTGTTGAAAAAGCTACACTCTGACCATCATGGCTTTATTACGACATTCCACAGGTAGTGAGTTACAAAGCAAGTACTTAAACTAATCTGGTGACTTACCCATGGTATCTTCTGCAGCCCCAAGACAAAGAATTTGGTTAGATATTTTTGCTGATTTCTACTGCTTTTACAATAAAAAAGGGGGGAAAAGGAGAAAAAAAAAAAAAAGGAGGGAAGGGGAGCAGCTGCAATGTTAATAGCAAAGAATATTAATACATTTTCCTGCAAAAGGGAAAGCCAGGGAAAGCCGTGGCTCCTTGCGCAAGCGGCTGAACTCAGAGCTTTCACTGAGCAACCAGGCAACGGCCAATGTCACCTTCGGTGTTTTATCTTGGACGTGGTGCAGGAGGGTCCTCACGGTTGGGGTCTGTGCCCTGAGCCCTGGTGGGTTCCTGTGCAGATGGCTGAGGGACTTCAAGCATCCTGCAGGCCCTCTCCAACTTCTGCGTGGACGGCACACAGACCCACAGGTGAGCATCGCTTGGGGATAAATTCAACCTCAAGCGACTAACAGTTAAAATTTTGGCTTGGGGAGAAGCTTACTCAGAGGCAGTAAGGCACTGCCATGGTTATCACCTGCTCAACTGCAGGTTGTCATCTCCTGCCCAAGCATGGAGCCACCAGTGTGCCCTGGTTGTCAAGAAGGCCAAGGGGATCCTGGGGTGAATCAAGAGGAGTGTGGGCAGCAGGGCGAGGGAGGTTCTCCTCCCCCTCTGCTCTGCCCTGGGGAGGCCCCATCTGCAGTGCTGGGTCCAGTGCTGGGCTCCCCAGTTCAAGAAAGATGAGGAGCTACTGGAGAGAGTCCAGCGGATGGCTACGAGGATGGTGAGGGGACTGGAGCATCTCTGCTATGAGGAGAGGCTGAGGGAGCTGGGCTTGTTCAGCCTGGAGAAGAGAAGGCTGAGAGGGGACCTTCAAAATGCCTCTAAATATCTGCAGGGTGGGGGTCAGGAGGACGGGGCCAGACTCTTCCCAGTGGTGCCCAGCGACAGGACAAGGGGCAATGGGCACAAACTGAAGCAGAGGAAGCTCCAGCTGAACCCGAGGAAGAACTTCTTCCCTCTGAGGGTGCCGGAGCCCTGGCCCAGGCTGCCCAGGGAGGCTGTGGAGTCTCCTTCTCTGGAGATATTCCAGCCCCGCCTGGCCGCGGTGCTGTGCAGCCTGCTGTGGGTGACCCTGCTTGGGCAGGGGGTTGGGCTGGGTGACCCACAGAGGGCCCTGCCAACCCCTGCCATGCTGGGATTCTGGGATTCTGCATCTCAGCCTTGGCGAGGGTGGTATCCGCACCCTTCATCTCCTCGCAGCCTGGTCAGCTCAGCTCATGTCCCAGCTCAGCTCACCCAGCCCAGCCCTGTCCTCCCGCGGGTGCAGCAAACTCCAGCAGAGAGGCCACGGCCAACAGCCGGGAACACAAAAATCACAGAATCACAGAATCACAGAATAGTAGGGGTTGGAAGGGACCTCTGTGGGTCATCTAGTCCAACCCCCCTGCCCAAGCAGGGTCACCTACAGTAGGCTGCACAGGACCTTGTCCAGGCGGGTCTTGAATATCTCCAGAGAAGGAGATGTCTTTAAACACCGCAGCTGCGCTCCTTGGGGCTTTCCAACCACATCCTAAACCCCTTCGCCGCTCCATCAAGCATTGCTCCGGAGGTCAGCAAGCCCGTGCAGGAAGCCGAGCGGCTGGCGGCCGTGGAAGGCATCCTCGGGGTGGTTCTGCGGTGAAACGGCTGCAGCGAAGCCCACCAGCCACCCACCACCCAACCAAGGGGCCAGCAGCCCCCATGCCGGCAAGGCACGTCAGGCTCTGCTGCCCACCAGGCTCCACCACCCGCAAGAACAGACCAGGAGCAGCTGCAGCAGTGCCTGGGAGGTAGGAAAAAAATCAGATTTTCCTACTAGGAGGCCGTGCCCTGCCCAAGACTCTGGGGTGGCATTGTCACAGACTGGGCTTGGGACCTCGCACCTGACAGACCCTGGGAGTTGGAGGAAGCTTTTTTCATGCTAACAGCCTCCCCATGTCCTTGAACTCCAACATCTGCCCCAAGAGGGACCCATCTTTGGGTTATCCTTGGGTGAACATGGCTCTTCCACCTGGTTCCTCCAGCCCAGCCCAGGGACCTGCAGCAGCTCTGAGCAGCACCGTGCAGAGCCGCTGGGCTCCACCACCCGCAAGCACAGACCAGGAGCAGCTGCAGCAGTGCCTGGGAGGCAGGAAAAAAATCAGATTTTCCTACTAGGAGGCCGTGCCCTGCCCAAGACACTGGGGTGGCATTGTCACAGACTGGGCTTAGGACCTCGCACCTGACAGACCCTGGGAGTTGGAGGAAGCTTTTTTCATGCTAACAGCCTCCCCATGTCCTTGAACTCCAACATCTGCCCCAAGAGGGACCCATCTTTGGGTTATCCTTGGGTGAACGTGGCCCTTCCGTCTGGTTCCTCCAGCCCAGCCCAGGGACCTGCAGCAGCTCTGAGCAGCACCGGGCAGAAAGCAACGCTGGAAGGAGGAGGAGGAGGAAACCACGTCGGGAGCCTGCAAGAGGACTTGGCTCCTCCTTCCATTAACCCTCAAGGTATGAACTGTCAGGTGTTCATAAAGAGAAATTACCCATTTCTGGCTGTTTCACCTTTTTTTTTTTTCACCGTACTTTTAATTTTGCTCAGAAGTGGACAAAACTCTTCACTTTCAGTGGGATTTTCCCTATCCTGATCAATCAGCCTATGTTTAGCCATGTCCACCCAAAGACAGCCTCCCAAACACCTTCTTGCCATCATTTTTCCTCTATCCCATGGTTGATATCTGGCGGTGCTTTCCCCCGCAGCCCCAGCCGGTGGAAAGCCAGCTTGCCATGCAGATTGGCCTGGGAGGGCTTTCACCCACCACCCATGAGAGCACCATGGGCCATCCCCAAGCACGCACCAAACCCCAGGAGAGAAGAACAACGGCAGGAGCATGCCAGAGGGCAAGGCCGGGCTGCAGAGCAGGCTGGCGACCACTTTCAGCAGGAGATATCCAACACCAAGAGCTCTTCCAACTAACAGTAACAGGAGAAGCCGTAAAATATGTGCTCTGATTTGGAACTAGCAAACACAGCAAATAACCAATTATTCCAAATGGTTTACAGATTTTGATTTTTTTTTTTGGCTTGGGTTAGCTTTGCTAAGTTGTTGTTTGATGGGTTATTTGTATTTCTTACGACCAAAGCATCACAAGCCAAAATAACGGTACAAATAACTGTGCAGGAAGCACCTTACAGTGCTTCTGAGGGAAGAACGGAGGCTCCTCGTTGCAGTTTCATAGCTCAGAGGTGTCTGAGGGCTCCTCATGAGCTCCTCTCCTCTGGGAGATGCTCACTAACCGGCTGATGCCTGCTAACAGGATCCCAGAATCCCAGCACTGTGGGGTCAGAAGGGACCTCTGGGGGTCACCCAGTCCAACCCCCTGCCCAAGCAGGGTCACCCAGAGCAGGCTGCACAGCACCGCGGCCAGGTGGGGCTGGAATATCTCCAGAGAAGGAGACTCCATAACCTCCCTGGGCAGCCTGGGCCAGGGCTCCGGCACCCTCAGAGGGAAGTTGTTCTTCCTCATCTTCAGCTGGAGCTTCCTCTGCTTCAGTTTGTGCCCGTTGCCCCTTGTCCTGGCGCTGGGCACCACTGGGAAGAGTCTGGCCCCGTCCTCCTGACCCCCACCCTGCAGATATTTAGAGGCGTTTTGAAGGTCCCCTCTCAGCCTTCTCTTCTCCAGGCTGAACAAGCCCAGCTCCCTCAGCCTCTCCTCGTAGGAGAGATGCTCCAGTCCCCTCCTCATCCTCGCAGCCCTGCGCTGGACTCTCTCCAGTAGCTCCTCATCTTTCTTGAACTGGGGAGCCCAGAACTGGACCCAGTACTCCAGATGGGGCCTCACTAGTCTGCTTCCCACAGCTGTTGGTGGGTCTGGGGTTTCCCAAGGTTTTCTCAGCACACACAGTGCTGGGGAGGCAGAAAACCCACACGCTCGAGATGAAGGGAGAAGAAAAAAAACCTCTTGTGGACTCCGCTGAGGAGACGGGCAGACTGATCCGTGAGCTCAGCTCCCCGTGCCGGGCAAGCCCACCATCTCCCACCCCAGCCTCCTTCCGCCAGGTCATTAACACCACGGCTGGAGGCAGAACCCAGCAAAGCTCAGGAGCTCCCTGACACACTCCAACACCACGCTGGATTTCTTTGGCTGGAAAAGCTTTTTTCCGAACGTTTAACCAGCTGCAGCCCTCGTGCCTCATTCCGCAGCTCCGGCTTTCGTGCGAAGCTCCCCAGCTATAAAGGAGCAGGAGGTGGGCAGGAAGACGTGCACGGGCCGTCTCAGGGACCCTCTTTCCAAACCAGGATGGGTCCCCCCAGGAGGCGTCAGCCGCTCTCCGCGACGTGGGGTTTATTACATTCCTGTAGGGTCCTGGGGAAGGCCAGGAGAATGGGTTTATTACTGCCTAATATTCCACTGTTTTTATTTTAAATTAATGGCTTGCAGCTTTTTTCTTTTTTTTTTTTATTTTTCCAACATTTTATTTGAACTAAAACAAAAACATATTTACGCAAATTAAAGATGCTGATGATCGGGGAGGGGAGGCTGTTTATGGAGCTTTTGTTTCCACACCCTGCATCCCAGCACCGCCACCCATACGGCTTCTCCGCGACAGCCGCACCAGCGACCAGCGTTCTGCGGGCACAGAGAATTAACAGGGTGCTGGAGAGACAGGCTGGACGCTAAACCTGCCTCCAACCCTCTGCCAAACCTACAGAGATGCTCCTCAGGGGCTTCTGCACGCAAAAGCTACAACAGCCACAAGAAGCTGCAGTCTTACTCCATCACTTACTCCTTGTGCTCTGCCTGCCCGATTTTCGCTCTGTTTTCAGCAAGTGAAAGCCCACTTTACCTTTCCTTCCATCCTTCATGGTCAGACCCTGCAGGGAGACCCTTCCTCCCAAAGACACAGCGTAAAAAACGCCGCAGTGAGGAAGTGAAAAGCAACGCAACTCAATTCTGGCCTGAAGCACGCAGGAGGAACAGGCACAGCTCTCGGCAGGAACAGCCCGTGTCCCTGGGCCCATGTCAAGAGGGATCTAAGAGGGGTGAAGACCCCCAGGGTCAGAACCCTGCTAGGGATGAATTTGGGGCATGGAGGAGAATTGCTCCTCTGAGCATCAGCCCTGAGAAAGCAAAGCAGCTTCACTGCCCTGCTTACAAAACCACGGAAGAACCCAAACATCTGATTTTCTTCCGAAAAATGCACAAAGGGAGCAGCAGACACTTCCCAAGGAGGTATCTGTCACTGCTCGGGCGCTGCCTGGCATCTCCCCCATCCCCATGCTTCGAGGGCACCAGGCTGTGCACCTCAAGGTCCAGGACCGTGCAAAGTCCTGCTGATGAGGTGAAACCTTCCTTGGGGCGAAACCCTCCTAAGAAGGCCAACACCGTCTTAGTTCAACTTCTGCCAACATGACACCGAGGACGTGTCACAGTCCCTGAGCTAGGACATGGAAGAGCATGGAAATTCCATCAAGTCCTCAACCATGCCACTGCAGCCACCCAGGACCCACCACCTCCACCGAGCTACCAGGCTCTGCTGGCACACGCAGAGAAGCCAGAGGCTGTTGGGAAGACATCTGACCTCCAGCACATACGTAATTCCGCCTGGTCCGCAAGGACGAGAGGGAGGAAGGTTCCTCATCCCTCCTCCCAAAACCGACCTCATTTTCTTTGACAGGAAAGAAAACGATTGCTGAAACGCACACGCACACACCTGCAGCAAGGTGAAGCTTCCATTTTTCTAGGACAGCGAGGGGACCTTTCACGAAAAGAAATGACTACATCTTGGCAGATCTTCAAATATACTTATATATGCACATATATATCATTCATAAAACCCATTAATCAAGCAAGTAAGTTAGAAATTAAGCAATACATACATGAGGCTGGGCCCAAGAAGCCGGTATGTTAATTAATGCTGAGCTGGTCATACCCTCCGCAAGCTACAAATTAAAATGATTGGTTATCAATGGGGTTAGAGAAACAACGTTTAACACACATCAGCAAAAGCACAAATTAGGAGAAATAAAATGAATGAACCCAAAAGTGCCACCTTCCCCCTCCCCTGGGTTACAAGACTGGGGTCTCCCCAGACCAGGCAACCTTGGCCCGAGAGCAGGGTTTGGATTTTCATTGATGTTCATCAGATGAAACTGGGTTTGAACGGCTGCAGAGAATAAATGGGGTATCACAGGGAAACTGCAGCAAAAACCCAAGTTACAGAAAAGCCATTAATATTTCTCTGCGCAGGGCAGCATTTCCTCCTGCAGACACTGCGGGCTGGCAAACACGGCGAGCCAAGGTCATCGCAGGAGACGGGGAGGGACCTGACCCAGGGTGCTTTTGACAGAAAGGAATTAGGAGAGCTCAGGTCACAGAATCACAGAATCCCACCATGGCAGGGGTTGGCAGGGCCCTCTGGGGTCCCCCAGCCCAGCCCCCTGCCCAAGCAGGGTCACCCAGAGCAGGGGGCACAGCACCGCAGCCAGGGGGGCTGGAATATCTCCAGAGAAGGAGACTCCACAGCCTCCCTGGGCAGCCTGGGCCAGGGCTCCGGCACCCTCAGAGGGAAGAAGTTCTTCCTCATCTTCAGCTGGAGCTTCCTCTGCTTCAGTTTGTGCCCGTTGCCCCTTGTCCTGGCGCTGGGCACCACTGGAAAGAGTCTGGCCCCGTCCTCCTGACCCCCACCCTGCAGATATTTAGAGGCATTTCGAAGGTCCCCTCTCAGCCTTCTCTTCTCCAGGCTGAACAAGCCCAGCTCCCTCAGCCTCTCCTCATAGCAGAGATGCTCCAGTCCCCTCCTCATCCTCATAGCCCTCCGCTGGACTCCCTCCAGCAGCTCCTCATCTTTCTTGAACTGGGGAGCCCAGCACTGGACCCAGGACTCCAGATGGGGCCTCCCCAAGGCAGAGCAGAGGGGGAGGAGAACCTCCCTCGACCTGCTGACCACACTCCTCTTAACGCTGAGCACAAGGGCAGCTTGTCTTTGGCAAACCCAGAGCTGCCATCCCCCTACTCCTGCCCCAGGCAGCAAGCAGCAGCTCCTCTTCTGTCAGGCAGAGTGTGTTTCCCTCAAGATGCAGAGGGGGGAGAAACGAGATGTTCTCCTCAGAAAACAGCGGATTTTGAGCATCAGACCAAGCCAACCACTGTTGGCCTCACTTGCCAGCTCGGGCTGGTCCCCTAAAACACTGTTTTTGACCCCATTGAACCAGACCTGCATCAGACCTTGGTTGAAGCTGAAAAGCTTGAATTTACAGCTGCTTCATGGGGGGAAGATTCCCCCAGGCTCCGTTCCCACCAGGACACCCATGGAACTTCTGGAGGCTAGTGGGAGACAGCTCCTCCATGACTGTTTTCTCAGCCACCAGTAGAAACAAATATCTGCTCATCGCTTGGGGTTGCAGATGGACCTCATGGTTGTCCTTCCTGCTCCATTTCCCACGCGGACGAGGACCCGGGAAAGAGCACCAAGAACACGGGGAGGCTGCGGGTGCAGAGCAGGCAGGAACAGGGGCTGGTCCAGCAGACCCTTGGATGTGCTCAGCCCTTGCAAAACCCTGCTCCGCGGACCTCTCCCAGAGAAGCAAACTAGAAGGGTTTAGCCTGGGAGACCTTGCTACAGAAAAATTGCTTTTCTATGAGTTTTAGGACCTTCCTTGATTTGGGTAACCATGATGTTTGCAGTTCATGTGCACACAGATTTGTTTCAAACAGACCTCAGGCTGAACTTCTCACCCCACTTGGATGAGATGGACAACACACTCAGCAACCTCAGAGCAGAGGGGTTTTGTGTCTGTTTGTTTTCTCTGTTTCAGATGAGGACAACAAAATGGTGCTTTGTTCCAGTCATCCATCAGAGGAGGGACCAAAGCCAGGCTTGGCAAGGAGGGAGCAAGGCTTTGGAGCCACACAATGCAACACACCCATGCACACATGCACGGGCAGGAACAATCCCGGCTCCTGCTTCCAAGGTCACCCCTGGAAGAGCAAGCAATACAGAGACTGTGGCCCAGGGCATGGGCTCCTGGCCTGGGATCCATCGCCTTTCCCAGGGAGAAGGGGTAGGATGGCCCCTGCAGACTGGGATTCTTCCTTCAGCCTCCAAACCTGGCCCCAGAGGAGAGCAGAGTGGGGTGGAGGGACCCTGAAGGCTGCAGGGCGTCAGACCACCCAAGCAAAAGTCACCCCAATTCAAGTCCAACACCAGGAGAGGATGGGCATGGGAGGAACAGCATCCAGGGCCAACACGTAGAGGTTAGGGAGGGAGATAGTGGGAATTCTGGTTTGGCTTTCCAGGAACAAGCTCCCTCCTCCTCCACTCCCCAAAAGAAGGGCAAAAGTGGAAGACAAACAAACAAACAGAGGAGAATTAATCCGGGGTCAAACTGAATGAGTCAATTCCTTGCAGGGTGTTTCGTTTGCGAAATGTTTGCTTCAGTAAAGAAATGTCCAGGTCTTCCACTCTGAAACCACTGCAGAGGAGCCTTTGGGCTTCGCCACCTCCCTCTCCCCCTTTTCGTCCTTCCCCTTCGAACTGTTCCCCCAGTTCAATCCCAGTTTGCAGATGCCTTCAACGGGCTCCAGACTGCCCCGGGGAACAAAGCATTCGTTGCAGAGCTGGGGTGCCTCCAACTGCAAACCTCTGTCTCGCTCCCTCTCCCGGGACCTCTGCGGCCCCCCGTGCCCCTCCACCTCCGCGGGGAGCAGCCCCCCGCTGTCTGCACCTGTAGAAAGGCGTGCGTGCCCCCACCCAGAGCTTTGGCACCCAAAAGGCTGGTCCCAGCAGGTTTGGCATCAGCGTGGTGAAGTCCCTGCATGGTCTGGGAGAGCTGCAGCCCTGCAGATCCCCGTCACCCTCGGTGTTTCCCTGCTGAGAAGACCCGAGCCGCTCCACCTGCACCCGCCATGGGAGCACCACAAGGAACTCAGCTCACTACATCTGCTGCCCGCGACTATTTTTGGGGAAGAAGGCCCTGCCTTCAGGTCCGGGGACATCGCTAGGGAAATATTTTTCTGACCTTTGCTGGACATATTAAAAAAAATAATAATTACCTCATGCAATACGTGGTGTCTTTTATTTTGGTTAAAGGAAAGTCAAACATGGGCGAAAGCTCACCTCACTTCACTTCGCAACCTAAGGCTGAAGGACCTCATTTTGGTGAGGTCAGAGGTGCCCCCCTCTACCCACCCCTCCCTCCCCTATTGCCACAGTCCTCCTCTTCCTCACAGGCATCCTCAGAGGCCAGAAGGTCCCTCACCTCTGCACCCGCTGCCCATAAGTCCCTTCCTGGATGTTTCGCTGGTTGTTGGGCCAAGCCCGAGTCCCCTAATGCCGAGGTCGCACACAGGATGGGGAGGTGGGCTGGGTTTCCTTACAGACAGGTTTAGCTCTGCACATCCCAGCCAAAAGTGGCCTGGGGGAGCAAGTGTCAAGAAGGAGAAGATACCCGGGATCAACTGCAGGCAACGCTCAGCAAGGGCTTTTGAACAGGGAGCCCGTGGGGCAAGCCATGGGGATCTCGCAGATGTCACCAGCTTCTCCACCCCAACACCAACCAGGAGCACAGCTTCCTCCTCACCAGGGCTCGGACCAGGATGCTCTGTGCCCATGGCCCAGGACCGATGCTGCCAGGAGATGCATCTTCCCCCATCTGCAGCCCAAAACCCCGTAACTGCTCTGCAGCATCTCCAGAGCGGTGACAGGTCCTCACCTCCACCGAGAAGAAATCAGCGGCAGAGAGACGCTGAGGATCCAGCTGCCAGCAACCCTCTGAGGGCCCCATTTTCTGGTTGTCACCTTCCAAAAATGCCTCTTTTGGCTCCAGGTCAGTAGAAAACCTCATTTCCCTCTGCCAGACGGCAGCCTGGCCACCAGGACCACCAAAGGCCACCCACAGGTCACAGAGCTCCGGCTCTAGCAGAGTCGCGTCCCTGGGGCTGGGAGCACACCAGGTCCCTCTGACAGACCCCAGCCTGCTGTGGACACAGGCAGCGGTCCTGATTTTCAAAGCAAATAGTGCATGGAGAGCTATCTGTACCAAGGATGAAACCTCGATCCATGTACCCCTCCACGGTGTGTGGGTCTCCATCAGAACAAGGAGAACTCCAAAGTCTCAGGGAAGAACTTCAGAGCTACAGAAAGAGCGTTTTTCCCCAGATTTGGACAGAAAGCACACAAATTTCTGAAGAAGGACGAGTGGTGGGGCGTAATTCAAAAGACAGATAGAGAGACCTGGCGCTGGCACGCCATCAGAGATGCCTACAGCTTCTGCAGCAGCACCCCAATATTGCACTGGCTTTAAAAACTGGTGAAAAAGCAGAACGTCTGTTTGGACAAGAGCACCCAGAGCAAAGCTTTGGAAGGGATGGGAGTTGGGGGAGGGTCAAGGACTGCTACTTTCCTTCCTCCCATCATAACCTGCTCACGAGAAACCCACCAGCCCAGCCCTGAGTGAGTGCAGGCATCGGGAACAGGTCCCCTTGGCGCAGCTCTCCCTCGCTGGGGTGGGAGGAGATGGGGGGAGCAGGGCCAGATCCCGTGGCGCCTGCGGTGACGGGGTGCAGCTCCCGGAGCAGCGGCTTCCCCACGATGCTCCACCACATCTGAGGAGGGGATTAATTAATCCTCGTCTGCAACTGAAACAGCCCCTCCGTGCCAGGGCACCGCGCACACGCAGTAACAGAGCCGCCGGCCTCGCTCCAAATTAGCCTAACGAGGAGCAGGTTTCGGGATGGGCTCGGAGGAGAAGCGGGCTGTCACTCTCCTCCCACCTCTCCTGTCACCTTCTGCCGCCTTTGACCGTTCTGAGGACATGATCAACGCTGAGCTGCACATGAAACAGGTCCCCGCACACCACGACCCTGCTTTGCCTCCCAAACTACCCCAAACTACCCCAAAACACCCTGCCCAGCTGCCTCCGGGTCGGCATCTCCCAGCGATGGACAGGGCCAAAGCATCCCCTCAAGCAGTGATGGAGGTTTGCACCTTTGGCTCCTCAAACACAGGTGTAAATGGGGTCAAAAAAGTCGATCCGGACATCTACACCTTGGTTCACTCCATGCGTACGTGTCTACACAGCACCTACACGGCCTCTGGCTTGCACGCCCCACGCCACCAACGAGCATGTTCACAGTTAACACTGGTCAAAAGATGGGGGGGGGGGGTAAAAAAAAAAGCTTTGAAGGACGTTTTTTCATTTTCTTTTCCAAATTAACCGCAAGAAAAAAGGTGGAAGCCAAAAGAAATTTGAAATTCTGCCATTTCTGGAGCGCAGACTGGAGAGGACTGTGAGCCCTGGGTTTCTCTCTCTTGCCTTGCCCTCACCTCCAGCTGCAACACAACCTGGGGGAAGCAGGGAACCGGTGAACAGGTCTCGGGGGGAACATTGGAAATGAACTAAGGGCTGCAAAATTAACACAAAAAACTTTTTTGCCTCTAGAAAGTGCCCAAAGAAAAGAAAAATCTGTAAAAAAAGATCTTTCCATGAAAAAGCCATGGCAATCCAACAAGAGCGCTTCAAGCAACAATGGGCATGGCCGAGCCGGGCAGAATCACAGAATGGTAGGGGTTGGAAGGGCCCTCTGTGGGTCACCCAGCCCACCCCTTGCCCAAGCAGGGTCACCTACAGTAGGCTGTAGAGGACCTTGTCCAGGCGGGGCTGGAATATCTCCAGAGAAGGAGACTCCACAGCCTCCCTGGGCAGCCTGGGCCAGGGCTCTGGCACCCTCCGAGGGAAGAAGTTCTTCCTCATCTTCAGCTGGAGCTTCCTCTGCTTCAGTTTGTGCCCGTTGCCCCTTGTCCTGTCACTGGGCACCACTGAAAAGAGCAGCGAGTCCCCACCACAGCGTGGGGACACCCCAGCGCGGGGACACCCCAGCGTGCTCCCTCCACCCTGCCCACACAGCGAAGCCGGAGGAAATGGTGCAAACTGGAAGTCCCACCAGCCCCACGGAGCACCAACGTCCAGCGCAACCTTGGCCAAGCACCTTCAGCAGAGGTTCGTGGAGGACCCCCAGCTCCACGCCAGCCCCAAGCCGGGGTCCCGCGGTGGCCGCAGCCCCCAGAAAAGCCTTTTCCTGCGGCTCTCGTAAAGAACATTTACGGGAGGAAATTTTCCTCCCCTCGCCTGCCTCGAAAAATGGGATTTTGCCGGGTTAATAAACCACTGGCAAAACAAAGCCGGGGAATTTCCATTAAGCAGAGTTAAAGGGTAATTAGCGACTGGGCTGAGAGCACCCACCTCGCCTGGCGTTGCAGCAGCCAGCCCGAGCCGTGCCAGCTGCCTGTGGGAAAGCAAATTTGGGTCAAAACCCTTCGTTTCCAGAGGGAACTGCATCTCCCTCTCGTTACCTCCACCAAGTCCCAGGAGAAGGAGCGACAGCGGTTTCTGGAGCGACCCCAGCAAAGGCACGGAAAAATCAGGGGTGGGAAACGGCGCCGGCAGGTGAAGATCAGAGGAAGGGAAATATTTTGTAAAATCAGCTGCATTTAGCAAATGTCTTTGCCGTCAGAACAAGGCAGCAGAGGGCCGGCTTGGGGACGACCGTTCCGATGCTCCCGAAGAGCAGCACTGCACGTCGGAAGTGCTGTGGGTTGTTATTTTGCTACACAACGCCTTTTTGACTGAAAATTCACAAAAAAAAAAAAAAAAAAAAAAGAAAGGGGGAGAGTTTAAATTGTAGATTTCAGAATTCCCCCCGCAAAAAAAAAAAAAATTTAGTGAAACCAAACTGAATGTTGGGTGGATTTTTCTATTAAAAAATAAGAAATGCTGCCTTCGTAGCTTGCTGGAGTTGCAGATGCAAAACCAGTCCACCCATCTGCGTCTGTGGGTCAGGAGGGGGCCAGAAAAACCCTCTGGTGGGGGTCACAGCCCACGGTTAAAGCAAACTCCACTTGGCCTCTGCCACCTGGCAGCACCACCCCGTTCTTCTCGCGCCCTTGAATTCGGTCTGTGCCCACCACCGTGGGAGCAGCAGACCCATCCTCAGGTGCCTCGACCCTTTCCTGGAGATCCAGCCCACCCACCGCTGTCCCTGCAGAGGGTCTCGCAGCGTGGCGGGAGGCACTGGGTGCCACCTCGGTGCAGCAAAGGGCATCGCTTGCCCAGCACGGCACAGCCAAGCTGAGGTCAAGGCACGACCCGCACCCCGACCCTCCCACTAACGTTATTCCCTGACTCCCCAACTTTTCTCCCAAGTCCTCTCTGTGCTAGGGTAGAAAAAGGGGTTTTTATATTTGCAGAAGTGCAGGTTCCTGTTCCAAGACTCGCTTTGGTTGGTGTTTTTTACAGACATGCTCCAGTTACTTCACAGATACAAGATGAAGTACAATTGTAAATGATTGAGACAAATCCACAAACGGCAAGCGAACGGAAAGCCAGTTGGGTTGTCAGAAGTATTTTCTGCCTGGAGCTGCGTTTTCCTTTCCATAACACTTGTTCACTTGGGACAAAGTTTTGAAACTCCACTCTCCAGTTGCTAATTGATACCGAAGCATCTCAAGACAAGACGCCAGCGTCCCTCTTGGCTGGTGGGGAACCCAAAAAAACATCTCACGTCGTAGATTCACAGAATGATTTTGGTTGGAAAAGACCCTTCAGATCACCAAGTCCAACCGTAAACAGAACGCTGCCAATCCCACCGCTGAACCGTGTCCCTGCTCGATGTGCCTTGCTGTGAGGACTGTGGGGTGACCTCGCCTGAGAGCACCAGCCTGGATCTCCTCTGTGCTTGGGATAGGTGGGCAAGAGCAGGGCCAGCTGCAGTCGAGACCACAACAGGCTGGAGTCCCACACCCACAGCTTTTGCCAAGCACTGGCCAAAATCTTGATTCTTCCTTAGCCCGAAGCCTGAAAGCCTTGAACTGGGCAGAAGTTGCAGCACGCAATGCGCTCTCCTGCTTAAGCAATGCTTGCTCAGCTCCAGGGAGGACTTGCATGGCACAAACCTACGTAGACAACCTAGCACTAGGGATGGAGCAAGGACGGGGGTGCAGCTCCAGCTCGGACTCTCCAGGGGACAGCCTGATGCCAGGACCCCAGTCTGAGGCCAACTTGGGACACAACCACAAATATCTCATGGCACAGATCAGTGGATCATAAAGTCCTCGTGAATAGAAACACTGAGGTGCCACCGAGGAGATGACAAAGGGGCAGACACCCGAATCCTACACCTTGCTTTTACGGGAAGTGCAAGGCAAGGCAGGAGGCTTACCCGAGAGGCAGATCTCCTACAGAAAGCTCAGGTTTTTCTAGCCCAAGATACCATGCAGCACCCTTCAAACTTTAAAACAAGGAGTAAGAAGATGCCACCGCACGTTACATACACCAAAGGGACCAGGAGACCACGAAACGCTCCACCAAATACCTCTGACACCACTTCCAGCTGTTCCCGAGCATTCAGGCTCACCTGCAGACCTGTGCACCACATATGGACAGGTCTGCACTGGCAGGTCTCTGCCTCAAAGAGGACACATCTGCTGGCAAAGAAACCACAGGGCCAAAGAAATGTGAAGCACCAGCAGGGCCAGTGCCACCAGTGTGGCCGGACATCTTCCAGCTCCGTTTCAGGCAGGAGGAGCAGCAACCCCGCTGGATTGCCCAGCCTGGTCCATCTACAAGGGACAGCTGACACCCCTCAGACTCATGGCACAGAGAAACTTGCCCTCTGTGACAGCAGCAACACGTCCCTCCTTCCCGGCTAAAGCATATTCAGATCCCACCACCACGGGACATTCTGCAGCCACAGCCTCCACCGTGACCCTCTGTGGAGCCGCTGGAGCTGCCAAAAGCAGCAGGTGGGTTCAGAAGCAGCAAAGCAACCTGCAAACAGCGAGGACAATTTGGGAAAGGAGACCTGGCCAGGTGGTTGTGGTAAGGACGACCAAGTCTCAAGGAACCTTTGCTTCCAGTGTGGCCTTGGGCAAACTGTCCCATCCACCAGCACCAGCTCACCCTCCCCGGTGCTGGGTAAGTCCCCTCCAGGCTGTCAGCTCTTTGGGGCAGTGACTGTCATTGCCAAGACAGCATCCCGCACAGCAGAGCCCTAAAGGTGACCGCAAACCTTCTTCAGCCTCAAACCAAAACATACATCTGAGGAACACGCTGAAGGGAAGAGCCTGGCATGGGGAGCGTCTGTTCTCTCACCCCCAGGAAAGCAAATCTGACGCCTCACATTGAACGTAGGGGAGAAGGATGAGTTTCTGATTGTTCATTAGGGCACGGTGGAGGAGAGGGGGTGAAAACAGAGGTGGAAGCTGCAAAAGGATGATCACAACCAAAGACGACCTCACATCAGAGATCTGCAGCGCTCTCCACCCCAGCCCTGGACCTGCACAAGTTCCCCCACATCACACAAAGAAACCAGTGTCTTCCCACCGTTGCGATTTTTTCCATACCTGGACAGGAATAAGAGGCTCTTTGTCATCGATGTCGATTAGGACATCATCCCTGGGCGTGAGGCTCACATCATCTGCAATCAGAGCAAGCACGAGCATGACCAGGACGTTCAACTGCTAGAAACCCCAAAGCCAAACCACCTTGGGATCAAGCTTCAGGAACAATTTCAACCTCGCCCAGAGCGTTCACACCAGCCAAAGCTCGTGTTCAGGCAGGTTGAACAGCTTGGCCATGGGACAGCCCATCTCACCAACCAACCCCAGAGCTAAACTCCTCCTTGGCATCTCCTTGGCTTTTTGTACCAGACCTGCAGCTAGTCTGAGCTAAAAGTGATGTACACAGCGACCCACAGCTCCCGGAGAAGGGCACGGGTGCGCAGCCAGCATGGTCCTCGTGGCAGCGCGTACCTGAGTGCTCCTGGGGACCGTCCGTCTCCTCTCGGTAGGGGTCACAGTAGAAGTCCTCCAACGAGCGGATGGTGCATTGCCCCACCACGGGCCTTCGGCCGAACGGCCTGTTGTCGATGATTTTGACGATGATGGGAGGGCTGTACAGGCTCTCCTTGGGCAAACGCTGTGGGCAGAGGGGAGGGAACACATCACTACTCAGGGCAGGGAGGGCTGCTGCTCTGCACCTCCCCAAAGCGAAGTGAGGCTGAGCAGGACAGAATTAGCTTCACCACAGGGTGCATTTTTACGGACTTCTGGAGGTCCTTCCCAACTAGCTCTTCTCTGACCCCATCACTGCAGGGTGGGGACCAGGTTCTCACCACTTCCATGAAGAGCACACAGACATCAAAGTTGGGGTTCTTCTTGACGTTCTTGATGACGCATGACTGCACGAGCTGGCCTCCGCACTCCACCAGCAGGCTGGGCGAGGTGACACTGGCCAGCTGGTAGCTCTTGAGGTTCCTCAGCCCCCAGGCCAGGATCTGAAGGGTGAGGAGAACAGACAGCAAAGACTGAGGCAAAGGTCTGCTTCCAGGCCTCTCACTGAGCTTCACAGCAACGGAAATAAACACGAAGGTTGGCCCACCATGAAGAAGGGCCGAATCAATCAAGTAGGACAGCTGGTGCTGGGAGAAGCCAGGTTGTACAGCAAGCATTTCTCCATCTACACCAATACACCAGGTTCACAACTGCTTGCCTATTAATGGAGCATCTCTGTTTTGGGCAAGTAGCCCGGTGTGAGGCAGACTCTCCTTCTAAAAAGCAGCTGTGGTCCAGGGCTGTGTTCTGCCCTAGGACTTGTCTACTTGGTGAGACTTCTTTTCGCAGAAAGACCACATTTTTTGACTCATAATCCATGGGCAGAACCAGCTCCCAGCACCGGCGGGACTCTGTATCCACAGAGTTGGGCTTGGACCTCATTTCTGGATCTCCTCCTCCCCATTAGGGACACACATTACGGGTGCCATTCTGCGAGGGGACAAGCTCCCCATCACTCACCTCGATGGCCGTGCGCTGCAGGACAGGTTTGATTCCTTGGGGGACCATGTAAATGTTGGGCTCCCGCTGGGGCGGGGGGTAAGGCAGGTCAGAGTCCGCGGACTGCGAGGAGCAGAGATGCAAAGGGCACGTCAGGTCGTGCCATGACGGGACACCAACCCCACCACCTCCCCCTCCCCACACCACATCCCCCCCAGAGCCTCTGTCTCTCTACCATACTCATCTCCCCCCAGAAGTCCAGGGCACCTGGACAGGGGACATGAAGGCTGGGGGGACAGATGTACTTGCAAACTGTTTCTCTCCCTTTAATCTGACCCTGGAAACATCTACCTGAGCCTTTCCAAGGGAACGAAGAAGGTTCTGCCCTCCGTCAAAGTTCAGCCTCCTTCAGGGGAGAAGGGGTTGAAGCCATATCTACCCCACTCCAGGACCTCAGTGAGACAGTTACATGGAGGGACAAGGAGAGGGGACGAAGCAGCAGCAGGGGGTTAATTAGTGAAATACAGCTCTTGGAGCTGGACAGAGCGAGGTGTTGTGACCAGCTCCCGAAGAGCAGCGGACAGTTTAGTGGGGCAGCACTGCGGGACAGCACCGTGGGACGGAGGGTCAGCATCGCCTCCAGATGCAGGAACGGGTCATTTTTCATTCATTGCATACAACAGGTCAGCTATAAACCTCATCTGACAGCTGCCAAGCCACCAGCCACAGGACAGGGCTCAGACAGAGCTGCCCATGCACCACGTTATGCAGGAGATGTCCTTCAGGGTGAGGCCAAATCTGGATGGCAGGTGAGAGATTCAAAATTTGCCTTCACAGAGAAGAAAAGCAGGGAGCCAGACTTCCCCAGCAGCTCAGAGCCCTCCCAGTGTCCGGGTTCTTCTTGACCTGCATCTTCCAGTTCAGAGTCACCAAAAAGGCAGGAATGAAAGCAAAAACCTCAGGAAATACCACCCTCAACCAAGGGCAGCTGGAACCAATTTTGGATACCAGCATTCTTTTCAGGCTGGAATATCATTGCATTAAATGAATTGTGTATATGTATTTCAGTTATAGGATTGGTTCAGGTATTTAAATGCTCTACAAAGGGATTCTTCACGGTGGCATGTTAGAGACACTAGACACTAAGCTTTAATTTTCCTTGGTAGTTGCTGGTGGCTGCTGAATCAAGCTGCTTGCTAGCTGAAGACTTTCAAGAACTACATCTCTGGGCAGATGATAAATCTGGGGCGGGCAGTCCCAGCTCCCGTGGTCCGCGTGCTCGCAGAAGTGGTTAGTGCTAGCAGGGGAAGGGAAGGTTATCCAGGAGATGAGCGGAGAGGCGCAGAGCATCCCCAGCATCGCTCGGGTGCTCAGCACCTCTGGTAACCCACCTGCTTACCCAGAGCCTTAACTTCAGCCTGGTCAGACATTGCGCCATCAACGTGAGCTGATCCTTCCTCGGCGTAGAGGAATAGACCGCCTGGCCCTTGAAGAGCTACCCCCAGCTTCTGTTTGTGACTCACAGCACCCTGAGCACACCGAGGTGCCCAAGCACGGACTGAACCAAGCAGAGCCTCAGTCTGTCCTTGTACAGTGACATAAGTTCATATCTAGTTTTAAATGTATTTAAGTTGCATCATAGAGATGTAGAAGTCACCCAGCCCATCTCCAGACCCCAAGTTAGGCTCGAACTCCACACAGCCCCTGTGAGATGGCTGCAGAGTCTGTTCCCAAAAAGGGCACCTAAAGCTTCACTGATGCAAATATCATGTGTTGCATTTCCTTATTGTCACTGGACTAAAGATCATTTCAATCCTTCTGTCCTCTGGCAACTCTGTATGGGAAAATGGGAAAGCCCTGGGGAAAGACCTCCTGGCTGTCCCCCATCCTCCCAGGTTCAACAGCAGCTTTGAAAGCCAACAGTGCACACGTGGCTCCTAACACTGCAACGTCTCCAGCCAGCACCAGCCATTTCTACGTCCTTCTCATTCCCTTCTGCTCTCCTGGCTGTTTTGCAGTTGTTCTCCTGAGTCTCCACTGAACGCACGAGCATTAAATGTTTCACCAGATGGGACAGAAGTGAGCAGCAAGTCCTGAGGATGAGGCAGGAGAAGGGAGGGTTCGGGGTGGTAGCGGGGAACAAGCAATTCCCAGACACAGCTCTCAGCCCAGACACAGCGGGCTGGATGGAGGAGACACCCACGAAAAGGCCTGTGGGGTCTGCTGGCAGCTGGGATGGTTTGAACGAGGACAAGTCAGAGGGAAACGGGATGGAAGGGAGCTCTGGAGACCACCTACTCCAACCCTGACTTTGATACAGGGTTGGAATAGAGACGAGTGAAAGTCAACACAGATCATCCCAGTCCAACAGTGGCTGGAAAAGTCTACCAGTTTGAGCGCACAGCTGGGACGTGTGGTTTCAAGCTTACATCCCAGTGCTTGGAGGGGATCTAGCCCCAAAAGGCTGCTCCCATTTACACCAAGCAGAAATGCTGTAGAAGGAAGTCTGGCACCAGCCTGGTTGTTCAGGTACATCATGAGCCTGATGCTTGTATGAGCCAGATTCTCCACCAGGCTCGTTATCTACGGCTGAGGGCACTGGAGGCCTTGGGCTGGCAGCAGTCTTTTGGACGCAGCCTTGGCAGGTTGGTCTGGGTGGGGTTGGGGTTGGTCTGGATGGGGTTGCTGTGGGGCAAGTGGGGCAGGCCATGTCTGAAGGAGCTGGTCTCTCTGACAGTTTCTGTTGGGACTTGCTTGGTTTCTGGGCAACGGCAGAGGAATAGCAGAGAGTCAAGTGTCTGAGCATAAAAGGTACCAATTGGAGGAGCCCCTCGTAGAACAAAGCAGTGGTGCAGAGCTGTGGAGTGCCCAGTCCAGAAATGGCAGTGGCAAGAAATGGAGGAGAAAGAGCAGAGAGATGGTTATGTTTACACGAGCTCATCCATCTCAGCCCACGTGGAGCACGAAGAGGAACCCCACACTGTCAGGAAAGGCTGGTGGGTGGAAGAAACCCATCTTGCAAAAACCTGCTTATCCCATCCTACCTTTTGTGGAAAAGTGCCGAGGCTCTTTGCACGTCCTGTGTCAATCCTAGCTCATCTCCCAGACCTCGGGGTTAACTGGCTCCTAGGGCCACCACAACACTCCAGTAGACATGCCCCTTGTTCAGCTGCCTGCCTGGGGTTTTACAAGATACCAGCCTACCCTGGCAGCACTCGGTTCAGCTGGAGATCTGCTCTGCAGCATGCACAAAGCCTGGGTAGCAACTCTGACAGGCTGCCCAAGAAGCAGCTTGGGATCCCGAGGAGACTACATCATTCAGAGCAATCGGAACAGTCCAGCACTCCCCCCAGTTCATGGCGAATTCCCCGTGAAAAGAAGCAACCTTTTCAACTGGGATGCCAGGTGAGGTCCCGCCAAAGGTCAGCCCAGCATTTCAGCTTTTACATGCTTTGTTTGGAAGGGTTGAACACCAGTGGACCTCATGCACACACATCCCACAAAGGTTAAACATTTCCCGACATGCCCCACCATCGGGAACGCTTCCAGAGTTAAGCATGGAGCCCATCTACCCTGTCCTGCTGGCGATCACTCATCTTACTAAAATCCTGGTGCTACTGGCTTGACTCCTCAAGCGGCTGTCCCATGCAGCCACAATTTTAACAACCTCCAAGGTGAAGAGACAACTAAATCCCACAGACTCACCTCATCGAGGCTGGAGGACAGCTCGCTCTGGAGAAGAGAGGGACAGCACAGAGTTAGAGCAATTCTCATCCATCAGCCCATCCCAGGGCTTACAACTGTAGCTGATAACTGAGCAGGAAAAGGATGCTCTCCGAGCTCCCGCACACCACCAACCCCAAGTTTGAGAAGAAATCCATACAGGTAACTTAAAACCGTTTAAAATCCAGCATCAGTTGATGCCTTTGCTCAGATGGTTTGCTGCAGGGCTGGAAACACGCTGCAGTGTCGGGAAGCCCAGCCCTTCGCGATGGGAATGCTGAAATTATGGCAGGGCAGGAAGGTTGACACCTGAGGAATCTGTCACAGGATGCATTTGCCCTGTCTTCTGGGTCAAAAGTGAGCTTCCTCACTCACTCCAGCTTTCTCTACCATCAGCTGAAGGAAAGTGGCAGCTGTACATGGGGATTCCTTCATCCTAAAATAAGTCCGTAAGACGGCGTAGACAAATCGCCTGCTGCTTGCAAGGTCCACTGCAAACCTCTGCAGGAGCAGCTGATGGTGCTGGGACCCAACAGCTCTGCAGGCAGGGGAAGGGGAATATCTCCTTCTCTGGAGATATTCCAGACCCGTCTGGCCACGGTGCTGTGTAGCCTGCTCTGCGTGACCCTGCTTGGGCAGGGGGTTGGGCTGGGTGACCCCAGGGGGCCCTGCCAACCCCTGCCATGCTGGAATTCTGGGATTCTAAGGGCGGACGGGATCTGCGAGCAGCAAACAGGAGAAAGGCGTTACCTCAAAGCCGGGGATGTGGTGGACAGCCGGCTGTGGAGAAAAAACACATACATTCCATTCGCCCTCCTGGTGCTAACTCCGCTTTATCTGGCGGAGAATCATCAGCCCTCCCATGGCCACGGGCTGTCCCCCTCCATGCCCAGCTCCAAAAAGCCCGGGCACGAGGGCAGGGCTCTCCCTCCAGCAAGGACGTACGAGCAGAGACTTCAATCCACCCAGCTGCTTGCTGCCAAGATCAGACGAGGTCCTTAGAGAGGACCTCCCCCTTTTCCAAGGTCTTCCCCACCCAGTTCAGTAACTTCTGAGGGGGTTGAGGAAGAAGAAGAGGCTGCGTGCAGATGATTTGATGCCCGGTCCTGGCAGCAGAGACATGCCCTGACCCCCACCCAGCAGCCCCGGACCGGTGCAGTAAGGCTTGCACCCAGAGCATCCACCCCGGCAGCCACAGCAGCATCTCGCACAGCATCCCTCCAGCAGCAGAGCTGGGACCTCCATCGGAGAGAGGCAGGAGGGACCGGTGGGACCCCCATTCCCAGTCAGAACCTCGGGGCTGGGAGGGAGGAACAGGACGGGGAGATCTCACCTCCCAGCCCATCCTTTTTCCCCTGGCATAGAGCCACGTCTGGGCTGCGGCCAGCGGAAAAGCCAGAGAGGAGAGAGACGAGGGGGTGGCACGTGCAGGGGGACACGGAGGGTGGGAAGGCACGCGATGGCACACTGGGACATGACGAGGAGCCTTTCCCACCCAGATCAGCTCCAAAGCACACAGCCTCCTTCCCCCAGGGCTCGTTAGGTGAACGGCCAGCACTGAGAGCGCCCGCTTCAGCTCTCATAAACCCCCTCCAGAAATCAACTCCGAGCGAAGGGCAACGATCTGAGGCCAAATGCACCAGCGAGGAGAAGGTGCCAGGGCTCCGAGCTCGGCAAGGCACGAGGACGAGCAGCCGCAGAGCTGCGGAGCCCGGGAGGGCAGAACTCCGCTCCCAGAAAACGTTGGGTCGTGCCGGGTGCTGAGAGGCTCCAAGGGAAGAAGCCAACATTGCAATTAGGGGCAGGATCAGGTCCGGGTGGGGAGC
Organism: Opisthocomus hoazin; assembly: GCF_030867145.1. Lineage (NCBI taxonomy): Eukaryota > Metazoa > Chordata > Aves > Opisthocomiformes > Opisthocomidae > Opisthocomus > Opisthocomus hoazin. Next base: position 958,840 of record NC_134418.1, on the reverse strand, counting down.
TCACCTTCTCCCTCTGAATCAGCTCGAAGGCAGCCAGCAGCTCCCCGACGTTTCTGTTCGCCTTGATGACCGGGTGCCAGGAGAGCCGCGGCGAGCGCGCCAGGCTGGGCTTGCAAATGCTGCGCCCCATGAACTCATCCGCACCCTGAAAGGCAACCGCAGGCACGTGGAGCTTCCTTCCCACCCCGCTTCCCGGTGGAGTCCATCACCACGCACCCGCATCTCAGCCGAGACCCCGTCACTCCAAAATCGGGCTCAATGTCTGAACCGTTATGGGACCAGTTCAGAAAGAGAGATGGCTTTGATGCCCACATAAACTCCAGCCTTCAAACTCCTCCCTGGAGCTACTAGAGCTAGAAACGCGCTCTTTCTTGTGCATTTTGGCTTAAACAGGAGGTGAAATTCCTATGGTATCCTACGATTTCCAGAGCAGGAGCTCCAAGTACAACCTTAAGCATCAGCAGCTCTCAAAAAGACCATTCACTGGTCTGCACCGGGCTCTTCGGTTGCTTTTGCTGCTTCCTGCTGGCGTCTTCTGGAGGAGGGAGGGCAGGAGGGGTCCTGAGAGGTTCCTGAGATGTTCCTAAGCTGTGTTCTAAGTGCTTTTCACTTCTGCGCTACTCTTATATGCAGTCTGAAATCTCTTCTGCTCTGGTGACATGCTACAGTCCAGTTTTTCTAGGAAAGACCCAAGATTATCTCACCAGCTCCCCAAATGCCATCACTAGAAGGCACCTGGGATACCTTTGGGCAGCTGAGCAAACAACACTATATCATCCCCTACTTACATGACTGCTTTAACACCCATCCCAAGCTTTTTGCACCAGGAAATATGGTTAATTTGGCCACCCTGCAAAACACGCTGTACATGCAGCTTTGGTAACTGGAGCAGGGCCACCAAGGACATCACTAGCGGAGCTATTTGCTGAATTTTTGTCTCCTGAGTGTCCAGCTCAATGTCTCAGCCACCCAGAGATGTCACAGCATTGCAGTCCAGAGAACGCTTCCACATGTTTTTCCCATCTACCCCAGCACATGCACACCATGAATGTCCATCTCATGCCAACACACTTACATAGGTGTCGTGGTCATATAGTTCCACCACGATGTTGGGAGGGGAATCAGACACGTTCTGGGGGTCCCCAAAGATCTCTATCTCGTAGAAGATGAGTGTCTGGTCCCAGGTGGGGTTCAAGGTGTTCTTGATAACCACCGTCTTCTGGCTTTGGTGGAGGAAGGAGACAATGGCATAAGGATCTGCAAGGGATGGTAGAGAAGAGGCAAAAGATGAATTAGAGCTACCAGTCTTGCGAGGAGAAAGCGATTCACAGTCATTCATGGGCCAGCGGGTTGTGCAGGGAAGACTGTGAACAGGCTGAAGGAGCTGCAGGGCTTTTAGAAACAGCAATGACATTCCCATCCTGTCCCAGGCAATTATCACAGAATCACAGAATGGTCGGGGTTGGCAGGGACCTCTGGGGTCCCCCAGCCCAGCCCCCTGCCGAAGCAGGGTCACCCAGAGCAGGCGGCACAGCACCGCAGCCAGGCGGGGCTGGAATATCTCCAGAGAAGGAGACTCCACAGCCTCCCTGGGCAGCCTGGGCCAGGGCTCCGGCACCCTCAGAGGGAAGAAGTTCTTCCTCATCTTCAGCTGGAGCTTCCTCGGCTTCAGTTTGTGCCCGTTGCCCCTTGTCCTGTCGCTGGGCACCACTGGGAAGAGTCTGGCCCCGTCCTCCTGACCCCCACCCTGCAGATATTTAGAGGCACTTCGAAGGTCCTCTCTCAGCCTTCTCTTCTCCAACAAGCCCAGCTCCCTCAGCCTTCTGCTCGGAGGAGAGATGCTCTGCATCTGCAGCTTTCTATCCTGCCAAACCTAAGGCACCTCTTTTTCCAGCAGCAGAGTCTCATCCTATGGAGTTCTTCCTCATAAAGGGTCAATCCAGATCCCTGCTCGTTTCAGTTCTTTTTGAGAAAAGACAACCACAACAGTCCACACAACTTAGCTGTCTATCTATGCAAAGACCTTCTTTCATACCCCACAGCCGCCTCCTTTCCTTAAAATCCTTTGATGAAGGATTTTTTTTCCAAAAACCTCTTGGACATCCAACGAGACTATGTTTACCAGAGCAACCTTACCCTTTGGCTTGTGACAGCTGGTGGAGACACCATGACCTTCCCTGGCCACATCTCCCAGCACTCCACTGCAGTAGCATTAGGAATTTCCTCACTGTCTGACTTGATCTGTCCTGGTCCAGGTTATCCTCATGACTCCTCATCCCGTCCACCAGTGGTGAGGTAGCACAAACGGTTCACCTGTTGCCCTAAGGTGTGGGTTTTCCCCCACAAGATGACTCCACAGGGATGAGTGGTTCAGTGGTGGCAACACGGCCGTCCTCCAGCGCAGCAGAGAGTACAAACTGTTTCCACGACGCAAACAATCTTTCCCAGGGGGGTGCAGGAAGTACTTGTGGGAGAGCAGCAACTTCAGGTCGCCCCTTGCTGTGAGGGTCAGACCATGATGAAGGTAGCTGGGACATTACTGCCTCCTTCCCGGGGTCTCTAACATCTCCAGAAGGGACAGGAGCTGAAGATGCAGCCAGCAACTGGCCAGAGTCATCCTCTCAGCCCCTTTGCATGAGCTTTGGTAATCTCCATGTCCTGGGGAGGGTTTTGGGTTCCCAGAACTCCGGGTTATCCCACCTGACCTCCAGCCGCCATACCAGGTGGCTCTGGGTCTCCCTTCGGGCTGCTGCACCACATCTGCCAGCCCCATGCAGACACCTCAGGTACTCCAGGGTCTCATCAGACCCCTGTACGTAGGCATTGAGCTGGGACCAAGGTGTCTCACCCCTAACTTGGGACAAAGCCAGAGGCTCCCTGCAAGGCAGCACCAAATAACGAGGAGTAGCCTCCCTTAACAACCAAAGCAATTAACACAGGAAGCCTGAGATCAATTAACAACAGAAACATGAAACCTGAGCCCTCTCTAACACCTTCCCTTCAAAGAGCTTGCAGCCCAAACCTGCTGTGGACATCCAGCCTGCAGCGGTGGTGGCACAGGGCATGGAGACAGGACCAGCAGTGGAAGCACCAGGATCAACGGCTGGGTGAGAGGCTCAAAACACGCTGTGGGATCACACTGTAAGACCCCATGGAGACTGAACACCCTTCATAACCTGATAGAACCTACTGGTCCTTGTCAGGGACAAGACCCCCATGATTGCTGCATCCCACCTGAACAGTCCCAGGTGGACCCCTGAGCTGTGGTTAGCTACAAAGCCCAACCTCCACGGCAGCAGGAAGCATCATGGGCCTTTTTGGAAGGACGTAGGCCACCTCCTCTGCCAGCATGACATGCCACCACAAGACACAGATGTGTGTATGGGGGTCCACCAGCATGCAGTGGGGTACCCCCAGGTCACCCCACAGCCAGTCCCAAGAGACCTACCAGTGGCCAGGAGCGTGGCAGACCCTACAAAAGCAACCCTTGGTGCTCAGCACTGTGCCCACAGCCCCAAGAGGGGTCTCCTCACCCCACAAAACAGCATGCACACCCCAACTCCACCACCATCAGGAGCCTGTGACCTTCTGCCGGGATCTAAATGCGTCCTGCCCACCCTGGAGATGGGGGAGCATCCCCCAGCCACCCGAACGCGGGGCCGGCCGCGCAGGGTGGCATCCCCGAGCCTCCCTCCCCTCTTCCAGAGATGGGGAGGTCGGGGTGGGTGTATTTTCTTTCTTGGGGTCCGGCACGCAGCGGACGTGGTTCAGGAGCCGGGGCTGTGTGCGAGGTGGCCGGCTGGAGAGAGCGCTGTTCACGCTGCGAAGGACCTTTTCCACTTACATGATTTTTTCCAGTAAGAGGAAAGCAGAATGCGTTACAATAAACAAAAAAACCATGGATTTGGATTTGCTTTTTTGCTCTTTTCTTTCCCCCCCCTCCCGTCTTCTTCTTTTTAAAGGAGGCCTCCATAAAGCCCCTTTGTTTGGAGCCTCCTGTGCACCGAAGGTTTATTTTTATAACTGTGTAAAGCCCCCTTAATGAACTCCTTTATGCTTTGTTAAGGCAGCGGAGATCACAATTCCACATTGTGGCATGTTGTTACTCATGTTGTCCTTGGCCAGGTTTTTCCGAAGGAAGGGACTCCCCTCCCCGCTCCACCGATCGGGGCCATGAGATCACCTCGGTCCCCACCACTCCGAACAACAAACCCTTTGTGGAGGCGGAGGGGAGACGGGACCTCGGTGGGCGCAGACACTGGGTGATTGTTTGGGTGCTCTGCACCTCTCCAGGGCGTTTCTGCCCACCCACCCTCCCCACGTAAGCCTTTCTGCTTCAAAATAGCAAGGGGAGCAGGACCCCCCCAGGATCTTGGTCCTGCAGCCCAGCATGGTGATGCCTGGCTGTCCCCACTCGCTGCTCCCCGCTGTGGGTCTCCATGCTGCACTTTGGGGGGTCTTTTGGGGTCTGCCCCTCCATCCCATCCAAGATCTGTCACTCCCGTGTCAACACTGGTGGGCAATCCCACGCCCAGTCCCTCCGCAGATCCCCGTGCCACAGTCAGCGAGGGACCAAGGGACGCTGGAGGCATCCTGCCTGCAGGCATCACCGCAGAGGGGTGCGGGTCCTCCCGCCACCCACACTTGTGGGGGTCAGGAGGACAGGGCCAGACTCTCTCCAGTGGTGTCCAGTGACAGGACAAGGGGCAACGGGCACAAACTGGAGCAGAGGAAGCTCCAGCTGAACCCGAGGAAGAACTTCTTCCCTCTGAGGGTGACGGAGCCCTGGCCCAGGCTGCCCAGGGAGGCTGTGGAGTCTCCTTCTCTGGAGATATTCCAGCCCCCCTGGCCGCGGTGCTGTGCCCCCTGCTCTGGGTGACCCTGCTTGGGCAGGGGGTTGGGCTGGGGGACCCACAGAGGTCCCTTCTGATCCCACCATGCTGGGATTCTGGGATTCTGTGCTCCAGGGAGACCTGCTCACATCTCAGAGTGGCACTGAACTGATGGGGGACCTTTTGCATCGCCCCAGCTCTGAGCCAGAGGTAAGCAGCGACGTCCCCACCGTCCCGCTCTCCCACCTCACAACGACGCTCCAGAGCATTAACGGGTGCGGGCAAAGGCAGCTTTGGTCACAAGCACCGAAGAGCCACGGGGCCGTCTGGCGGGGATGGCCCGGGCCATGGGGAAGGGGATGAAGAACCCTCCGCTCCCGGGAGGGTGGTCCCTGCTTGGGTCAGACATGAAGGACCCTTCCTGGCACGTCCTCCCACATCTGCAGCCACACTTCATCCTCTGCTGCAAACGAAACGCTGCTGAGACCAAACCACCTACGCCCGAGCACCCATCGGCACCGGGTGAGAACGGAGCTGCCCAACAGATAACGACCCATCAGCACGGGGTGAGAACGGAGCTGCCCAACAGACAGGGTGACATATCTTCTTCTGACTTGATTTGCTAACCCAGAAAAGGTGAGCTCAGCATGGGACGTCCCCACCACCTCAGCTCAAGCCTGGCACTTTCAGAAGTGCCTGAAGCTGTGCTGGGGACGTGTTGAGCAGCAGGACACGGTAAGCTCCTTGCTCAAAGCCCAGGACATCCTTTTCTCCACCTGGGACCACACTTTTTTACCACAAAGGGGCATTTTTTAGCGTTTGGTCTGAAGGACGCCAGGTTCAGATGTCAACTTCATCCAGGAAACCCCCCAGCTTTTGCCTCCCAGCCCCCTTGCAAAGTTTCCAGGACGGAGCACGGCGGAGCAGCAGCTCGATTTAATTTGTGAAAACAAACACGAACCGTTCTACAGATCTGCCACTGTTAGGTATTTTCATTTCCAGCTGTATTTTCAATCAATTCTTTCATTCCTAATAAGCAGGGTCTCCCCTCTTCAGCCTCGATCCCTTCCCCGAACCACAGGGCAAATCCCTTCCGTGAACCCCAGACCCAGGAGACCGCTGTCACGCTGCTCTGCAAGGGTGGGCACAAGGCTGGCCAGGATGCAACCAGGATGCTGAGGGTCCATAAATCCAAGCAGAAACTCGATGAGGACCCAGAAGAAGGTTCCTGGCTGCTCCGAGGTCCTACCCACCCCCTTGCACCCTGTTCAGTTTTTTGGAGCACATCTCAGGGAGGTTCCTACCCCATGATCCATCGCGTCAAGACCAGCCCGGAGCCCTCCGTCCTGCCTGCAGCCCCACACGCCGCGTGGGGGGACGGCTCGAGGTGGCGTGCCACGGGAAACATCCCTACCCTCCGCTCTGTTTTCATTTCTCCTGCCCCTCAGCCGTCTGCTGCCCGGCCTTGCCACCGGCTTTCAGCATCGCCTCAGGTCGGGGAGAAGGAGCTGTTGGCAAAGCAAACAGCTCTGACTCATGGCTGACCTGGGTGACTTGTGGTTTCGGGTTGGTTTCTCACATAAGAGCTCTTGAAACTCTGATTTATTTTTGCTGATGGGAAATCAAAATTACCAGGCTGATCGCCTTGGGAAAGCCTCACGTCGCTGCCTTTTGTCTGGCTGCCTAACACAGAACCACAGCATCCCAGAATCCCAGCACGGTGGGGTTGGCAGGGACCTCTGAGGGTCCCCCAGCCCAACCCCCTGCCCAAGCAGGGTCACCCAGAGCAGGGGGCACAGCACCTTGTCCAGGCGGGGCTGGAATATCTCCAGAGAAGGAGACTCCACAGCCTCCCTGGGCAGCCTGGGCCAGGGCTCCGGCACCCTCAGAGGGAAGAAGTTCTTCCTCATCTTCAGCTGGAGCTTCCTCTGCTCCAGTTTGTGCCCGTTGCCCCTTGTCCTGTCGCTGGGCACCACTGGCAAGAGTCTGGCCCCGTCCTCCTGACCCCCACCCTGCAGATATTTAGAGGCATTTCGAAGGTCCCCTCGCAGCCTTCTCTTCTCCAGGCTGAACAAGCCCAGCTCCCTCAGCCTCTCCTCATAGCAGAGATGCTCCAGTCCCCTCCTCATCCTCGTAGCCCTGCGCTGGACTCTCTCCAGTAGCTCCTCATCTTTCTTGAACTGGGGAGCCCAGCACTGGACCCAGCACTGCAGATGGGGCCTCCCCAGGGCAGAGCAGAGGGGGAGGAGACCCTCCCTCGCCCTGCTGCCCACACTCCTCCTCATGCACCCCAGGATCCCATTGGCCTTCTGGGCACCCAGGGCACGCTGCTGGCTCCTGGTCACCCTGTCGTCCCCCAGCACTCCCAGGTCCCTCTCCGCAGAGCTGCTCTCCAGCAGGGCCACCCCAGCCTGTCCTCGTGCCTGGGGTTGTTCCTCCCCAGGGGCAGGACCCTGCACTTGCCCTCATTTCACACCAATAAATACCCCAAAATTTACTCTACAGACCCCTCTGCTCCCCTACATTTGTCACAGCACCAATCACAAGCACAAACCAGCGGGCACGAGCCCTTGGGCTTACCCGAAAAGCTGTCCTTGTCCATGGCCATCAGGTCCCTCGCTTGGTACATGTAGCAGCGGAGGTGGTACCTGTTCCCACCTGCACAGAAGAACGAGGAACCGTTGAGAGACCAGGCCAGGGAGGAGCGCAGAGCACCAAATCATGGGGTTTTTAACCCACCCCGGGCTCCTGTCTGAGGGCAGCTTGGCTTAACCCTCCCCGTGGCTTCCCAAGAGAGCACCGACCCCTCCACATGTCGATGTTCCCAGGGGGACAAGCCATGCCCCATCCTACCCACCCCTCTCTTCCCATCCACCTGCACTCCAGGTGGGTGAGAGGAAGAGGATGGGAAACGCTTGGCTACGGGGTCCCCACAGCAGAGACCCCGGACCAGGGCTCACTGCAGAGGAACTGCACCCCCTCACCCAACCCTCGGGGTCTTACAGTCAAATATGCACGAAATGGTGGGTCTGTTGACGCCAAAACTGAGGGTAGAGATGGATTTGCCGTCATCGCTCTTGTCATCTGTCACTCCCCCCTGCAAGAGAAAGCAAGGCAAGGTTGGTCATGCCAGGACCCCCTCTGTGGCCGGGGCTCCCTGTGGGATGGGGTCCTCCGGGCTCTCATCCACACGGGTGTCCAAGAGGAGTTTGGGCTTCCCCATGGAGGGACCCTCAGGTTCTTCTGCCCTCGTCTCCTGATCTACGCCGCGCTGGGAGGGACCAGGACACCACAACGAAGAACTTCTTCCCTCTGAGGGTGACGGAGCACTGGAACAGGCTGCCCAGGGAGGTTGTGGAGTCTCCTTCTCTGGAGATATTCAAGACCCGCCTGGACAAGGTCCTGTGCAGCCTGCTCTGGGTGACCCTGCTTCGGCAGGAGGGTTGGACTAGATGACCCACAGAGGTCCCTTCCAACCCCTACTATTCTGTGATTCTGTGATTCTTCTGCTCCAGGAGGGCAGAGAGGACCCAGCTCCTGATCCATGCTGTACTGGGAGAACACCATAACGAAACCAGCTCAAGGGTCACCAACTCCCATCCCGCCTCCCAGCACCTCACCAGCACGGCAAAGCCTCTCCATCCAGAGAAGTTCATCATTCCTGGAGCAGCAGTCAGCAGTTAAAGCAATTTCACCAAGTCCCCTTATGAGCACAATTAACGGGGTACAAATGACGTGAACAGCGATACAGACGGCGTCAAACGCAGCCAAACGCCCCAATTCGCTGCCTGGGGGGAGCCTCGGCTGGGCTTGGCCATCGCTCTTCCCTCTGCGTGTGTTCGCCTACGAGGGCCGGCATTTTATCACCTCCTAATTGCCTCCTTCAGCTTGAAATATTTAGTCACAGGGTAACGAGCGTAGAGGTAACTTCCCGGAGAGCATACATCTGATCTTTAAATATTTTTCAATAATCGAACGCTAGGGAGAGACAGGAGGGGTGTTTGAAGCAAGAAGAAAAAAAGAAAAACACAACAGGTCCAGGATGGAGTTTCCAGAGCCCAGAGCTGCCTGGTCCCAAAAACACGTGAGGAGCTTTGGTGGTCTGCAGAGCCCTCTTTGCCTGTCCAGGCACGAGTCTTCATCAGTGACCTGGATGAAGAGTTAGAGCGTACCCTCAGCCAGTTTGCTGATGACACCAAACTGGGAGGAGTGGTGGATACCCCGGCAGGCTGTGCTGGCATCCAGCGAGACCTGGGCAGGCTGGAGAGTTGGGCAGAGAGGAACCTGCTGAGGTTCAACCAGGGCAAGGGCAGGGTCCTGCCCCTGGGGAGGAACAACCCCAGGCACCAGGACAGGCTGGGGCGGAGCTGCTGGGGAGCAGCTCTGCGGAGAGGGACTGGGAGTGCTGGGGGACAACAGGGTGACCCTGAGCCAGCAGCGTGCCCTGGGTGCCAAGAAGGGCGATGGGATCCTGGGGTGCATGAGGAAGAGTGTGGGCAGCAGGGCGAGGGAGGTTCTCCTCCCCCTCTGCTCTGCCCTGGGGAGGCCCCATCTGGAGTCCTGTGTCCAGTGCTGGGCTCCCCAGTTCAAGAAAGATGAGGAGCTACTGGAGAGAGTCCAGCGCAGGGCTGCGAGGATGAGGAGGGGACTGGAGCATCTCTCCTATGAGGAAAGGCTGAGGGAGCTGGGCTTGTTCAGCCTGGAGAAGAGAAGGCTGCGAGGGGACCTTCGAAATGCCTCTAAATATCTGCAGGGTGGGGGTCAGGAGGACGGGGCCAGACTCTTCCCAGTGGTGCCCAGCGACAGGACAAGGGGCAACGGGCACAAACTGGAGCAGAGGAAGCTCCAGCTGAACCCGAGGAAGAACTTCTTCCCTCTGAGGGTGACGGAGCCCTGGCCCAGGCTGCCCAGGGAGGCTGTGGAGTCTCCTTCTCTGGAGATATTCCAGCCCCCCTGGCCGCGGTGCTGTGCAGCCTGCTCTGGGTGACCCTGCTTGGGCAGGGGGCTGGGCTGGGGGACCCACAGAGGACCCTTCCAACCCCTGCCATGCTGGGATTCTGTGATTCTTCATCCCACCACCCCGATCCCAGCCCTGCACCGTCACGCCCAGTCCCTCCGCCCGGAGCGGATGAGGGGTCTGTCCTGAGCAGGTCCGGAGGGTCTGGGCTTGTCGGATGGGAGACGCTACGTAAATTTGGGGATTATCTTGGGATGGAGCATCTTGGAAAAACACGTAAGTCATTCAAGTGTGAGAGCTGGAAAGGCCTGAAGCTGCAAAAGCAGAAAGTACGGCGAGCTCACTTCTAAAGCAATCCACAGAAAACCAAGCAACCACAGAAAACGAGGCCAGCAACCCCAAAATATGAGGGCAGCGAGGTGAGCCAGGGCGACCTACGTGGAGGGGAATCTGGCCAGCAGAGCCCGAAGAGCGGGCGGGCTGGTCCTGCACCCGCCGGGCGGCCGGGAGCCAGCGCCGGGGCTGGGGAGGGATTCCCCTGCCGCTCTCCCGGGCTGCTCCCCCCCGAGCTGTCACCCTGCGGGGACAGCGTCCCCCGAGATCTCCACGCCTGGAGTAAACACTACTCCTTGCCGGATGGCATCACCCTACCCAGGTGATGGTTCAACTCCCAGGAGCAGCCACGGGACCTGGTGCTCCCCCGGGACCCGGCTCTCACCGAGGGTTTTCCCGGCGTTTTCCTGACGTTCAAGCAGGGAAAACTTCGGGTCCAGGCATTTGCTGGGCGTAGGGGGCTGGATGGCTGCTCGGGGTTGTGCAGGAGCAGCAGCGGTGACTGCTGGGGCAGGGGGAGAGGGAGAAACAAGGCAGGGCAAGGCATGGCAAGGCAAGGCAAGGCATGGCATGGCATGGCAACACATGGCACGGCATGGCACGGCATGGCAAGGCATGGCCAGGCAAGGCATGGCATGGCACGGCATGGCACGGCAAGGCACGGCAAGGCATGGCATGGCAAGGCATGGCACGGCAAGGCAAGACAAGGCATGGCAAGTCATGGCATGGCACGGCATGGCACAGCAAGACAAGGCAAGGCGTGGCAAGACAAGGCATGGCATGGCAAGGCATGGCATGGCACGGCAAGGCAAGACAAGGCATGGCAAGGCATGGCATGGCACGGCATGGCACGGCAACACATGGCACGGCAAGGCATGGCATGGCACGGCATGGCACGGCAAGACAAGGCAAGGCATGGCAAGACAAGGCATGGCAAGACAAGGCATGGCAAGACAAGGCAAGACAAGGCATGGCAAGGCAAGACAAGGCATGGCAAGGCATGGCATGGCAAGGCATGGCAAGACAAGGCAATGCATGGCAAGACAAGGCATGGCACGGCAAGGCAAGGCATGGCACGGCACAGCATGGCACGGCAAGGCAAGGCAAGGCAAAGCACGGCATGGCAAGGCAAGGCATGGCAAGAGAAGGCAAGGCTAAGCATGGCACAGCAAGGCACGGCAAAGCAAGGCAAAGCAAGGCAAGGCATGGCAAACAAGGCATGGCAAGGCATGACAAGGCAAGGAACGGAAAGGCAAAGCATGGCACGGCAAGGCGTGACACGGCAAGGCAAAGCAAGGCAAGGCATGGCCCGGCATCAAGGCACGGCAAGGCATGGCACAGCAAGGAACGGAAAGGCAAAGCAAGGTAAGGCAGAACAACTGCTTTTTTGCTAGAATTGTTTTCAGTTAGAAAATAAGCGAAATAATAAATTGGATTTGCTACATGTTCATATGACGAAAGTTCTAGACACAACCTTGGCAAAGACAAATGCGAGATTTGGGAGCTCGCTAAGAACTGGGTGTTCCAGCGCTAATTGAGACAGCTCAGAAATGCTTGGAAAATAAATCTGTGAAGTAGGGCAGAGCAGGTCTAACAGGCTTCGGGGTGGAGGGCTGGAAGGGCAGCCCCAGCAGCGTGGGGCAGGTGGGGGCTCAGCAGCCTGTCAGCAGCACTGGGGGACACTCCAACCAACCAGGGACGCCTGCCACCACGGCAGTGTCACCAGGAGCACAGCAAGCAGTGGCTCCCAGGCACGTCGCCTTTTTAATGGGGCTTTTTCCTCCTCTTCCCCTTCGCTCCAGCCTCTGCCCCACACGTGTGGGGAAGGAGTTTCCTCCCCAGGTCACCCCAGCATCTCCTGGTGCCCCCCAGCAGACGGGTCCATAAGCAGCCAAGCTCTCCAAATCATTTCATTCGCAGGCTAACGATGGCCAAACGAGGGCACAGCTGAGCCCCTTGGACAACTGCACAACCGGGCTGAGACCCGAGGCATCAGAGGGTGGAACCAGAGCCAAAATGGGGCATCGGACACCCACCACCCACCTCCCCTCACCCCCACGCCAGACCGCACGGGAGGTTCCTGCACAGCCCCCCAGGAACACCCTCTCCCCATGTTCTAGGGTTTTCCAGCTGCAGAGGAACGAAGCATCTGGATGAACATCACACCAGCAGGCCCCAGGGAGAAGGGGAGAAGCCAGGGTCACACCGGCAGCCCTGGGGGTGGGCGGCAGCTGGGACCCCCCACCCCCGGCTGGGGCCAGCGTGAGCTCAGGGTTGATGCACGCAAAATGCCACGGAGCAGCTCGTGTCCCCAAGGGGCTGCGGGGTTCAAACGCTGGACGCAGGGGAGGACGGAGCAGAGAAAGGGGGGGGGGGGGGAAGAAAAAAGCCAAATGGGTGGAAAAAAAAAAATACAAAGCATACAAAGCCCTATAATAGGGGCTTTGTGCTGCTGTGGTTTGTTCTCATTTAGTTATTGGAAAAGCCAAAGGATTATGAAATCCAGCATATTAAGAAAGCCAGAATATTAGTTAAATAAACAGCAGCGGGTGCGGGCGGCAGATAACGAGTGGAAGATAACGAGCTTTGCTCCAGGTCTGCAGGATGGGGTGGGATGGGGTGGGATGGGATGGGAATGGGGATGGGATGGGGATGGGATGAGGATGGGATGGGGATGGAATGGGATGGGGATGGAATGGGGATGGGATGGGATGGGGATGGGATGGGGATGGGGATGGGGATGGGGATGGATGGGGATGGGGATGGGATGGGGATGGGATGGGGATGGGGATGGGATGGGGATGGGATGGGGATGGGGATGGGATGGGGATGGGGATGGGATGGGATGGGGATGGGGATGGGATGGGGATGGGATGGGGATGGGGATGGGGATGGGATGGGGATGGGGATGGGATGGGGATGGGATGGGGATGGGGATGGGGATGGGATGGGGATGGGGATGGGATGGGATGGGGATGGGGATGGGATGGGGATGGGATGGGGATGGGGATGGGGATGGGGATGGGGATGGCATGGGGATGGGGATGGGATGGGGATGGGATGGGGATGGGGATGGGATGGGGATGGGTGTGGGGATGGGATGGGGATGGGGACGGGATGGGATGGGGACGGGGATAGGGATGGGGATGGGGGGTTAGGAGCGGACCCAACCAGGCTCCCCCTCCCAGGCAGTGATTTGGGGGGAAGGGGGGCAAGGCAGGTACCTACCAGGGCCCCCTCCAAGGCGAAGACGGCGGCGGCCCCGGTGCGCTCCAGGGGCTCCATCCTGCGCCTCCACCGGCGGCGGCGGAAGGTGTCGGTCCGGCGGTACTTCAGGTGGAAGCGCCAGCCGAAGAGCGAGGCGTACTCCCAGCCTTCCCCGTCCAGATCCTCCTGTTTGTGCTGCCAGGCAGGGACACGTCGGGGCTCAGAGGGGGGGCTCGGTCCCAGCACCCCACAGCCCCTCTGCAGGTGGGGATGGTGGGACCCCAGCACAGCCAAGGGGCAAAGCCACTTTGGGGCTCTCCCAGGCCAGGGTTGTGCCCATCCAAACCTATGTCCAGCCTCTTTGAGTTGTTGCCCGCTACAGTTGTCCCACTCCGTGTCCTTCCTGCATCTCTCCAGCTTAGAATCACAGAATCAGTCAGGTTGGAGAAGACCCTTAAGGTCATTGAGTCCAACTGTTTAACCAAACGCTGCAAGTCCAGCACTGGGGATTCAGCCCTTCATCCAGCCCCTGGGGTGAACCCCACTTGAAGAAGGGTCTCACTCGACCCCACTTGAAGAAGGGTCTCACTCGACCCCACTTGAAAAAGGGTCTCGCTGGGCTGGGGGTTGCCCGTGTTGAGCAAGGAAGGGGCTTCATCCTGCTCAGGTACGGGTAGCATCAGCACCTCCAGCTTCCCAGCCTGCCCTCCACTTTGCCACCACCTCTGCTCCCTCCATGCCACCACGGGACGTCCTCCCGGGACATGAGTCACAAACCCATGAAGGCTTTTTCTCTCCAGGGCTTCGTCACCTCCCTTTGGCAAATGGGTGACCGGGGTTCCCCAGGCTTCCCACCCAAAATTATCTAGAAAAAGTGCTGGAGAGGGAGGAAAGTGTCTTGGAGAACTTGCGGGGGAGGGATGAGAGGCAGCGCTGTGGTGGCATTTGCTATCCAATTGCACCACCTAGAGGGAAGTGGGACTGGGGACAGACTGGGGACCTCTGCCAGCCCAGGTCCCCCGAGCTGCTCTGTGGCACTGGTGAAGGTCCCCGTCCCAGCCCGCAGCCCAACCAAGCACCCTGGAACGCTCTCCACCTCTGGGAGATGTTGACCCCCCATGGTTGAAACCACAGAGGCTGCTGCTGCTCCGGCACGGAGACCAGGGCCACCAGGCTCCAAAGCACAGCGGGTCTCTGCAGAAGGCCAAGCACCTCCGCTTTCACACAGAGAGACGTGGACATGGCCCCAGTCTGCTCTCACCCTCTTCTTCCCGGCCCCCATCCTACCTTCCTCATGGCCTCCATCTGCGTGAGGTCCCTCCGGCGGAGCCGCACCCAGCGCCGTCGCCGGTTGGTGTGGTACATCTTCTCAGCTGGCACCCAGGCCTTGGGCTTGCGGTCCGGCGGGATGGTGATGCCGTACTCCCAGCCTTGGAGAGAAGGGGACACCTGGGTGAAGGCAGGAGAAGAGCCCCCCACCTTGCCTTCCACGAGGGACCTCTCTTCACATATGTCCAGGTTGGAACAGCAAAGGTTTGTCCGAACACAACGCGCTTTCCCAGTTTGCTGGTCCACGCAGATCAGGATCTACTGATGCTGTCACCCAATGGAGTTGTCCCTCTGGGAATGGCCAGGTGATGGACTCATGGTGCCCTTCCAGCCCTTGGATCAAAGTCACAGCTTGGGGCCTCTCCTCTCTGTCCTTCCTTCCTCAGGCAACCCCAATGCCTGCGACCCTCTTGAATGCTCTCCAGCCTGATGCTTTCAATCTCTCTTTCACCAGAAGACCTTCCAGAAGACCAGAAGATCTTCCAGAAGAACAGCCTGGCCTTTCCCCAGCAGCAAGGAAAGCGCTGCCTTTGTGGCTTCCCACCCCACAGCCCCAGCCTTGGCCAGAGTAAGGGGGAGAAGGTCCACCCAGGGCCTGAGGCCCTTCTCCTGAAGTCAGTGGCGCAGCTCACACAGCCGTGAAGGGGATGTCATCATCACTAGCGTCGGATAGGACCGTGGCAGGAAACATCACAACGGGCAGCATAAAGGGGATGAAAACAGGACAGACACCTGGAACCACCTTCTGATACCTTTCTCATCCACAGCTCTGTTGAGGTCTGTGTCCCACTCCACGTCTTCCCATTTCCAGCCTGGAGGACACTCAATCTCATCCTTATGCAGGACCTTCTCCCCGTTCTGCAGGATGCAGGTGTGTTTTCAACCAAACAGTGCCCAGCAGATGCCTACATCTCCCGTGAGCCCCTGGGGGCTTCCTGCCACTGCAGCCTGCAGTGGTCGTCAGCCCCCAGCTGCCCACTTTGCCCTTACCACGTCGGTGTAGGCATCGGTCATGTGGATCCACTGGCCCCCGGGCAGCCGGACCTGGTTCTCAAACACCTCCTCCACGAAGCTCAGGTGCCCAGCGTCCACGTCGTGCAGCAACCTGCACCCCAGGGAGATGCACGGCGTCAGGGGCTCCTCCTTCTGCCCCCCCAGCCCTGCACAGGCAGCAGCACAGCCTCATGTCCTCCATCCTCTCACGGCCAGCCATGCCACCCCAGTGCACACTTTGCCTCCTGAACCTCTTCCACCCCAGAGGCCTGAAGCAAAGCTCCCCCGAGACCTCAGCAACCCAGCCCAGGTGAAGCCCAGAGGCTGTAAATCCAACGCAAGGAGATGGCAGAGCTGTGTCGAGCATCCACCATCCCCTCCCATCCCCTCAGTGCCCCGCTGGGATCCAACCTCCAAAGATCCTCAGCGTGGGGCTCGCACAGGCCATCGTGTCCATGAGCGCCTGTGCAGCACCCACCACCCTGGGGACATCACCCAGCACAGAGACGATGCATCTTCCATTAACACCGTTCCCTACCACGGGCTGGGCAGGCAGGCGAGGAACCCCCACGGCACCCCAGACCTCCATCCAGCTTTCTGGGTGACCTTGCCACCAGCTTAGCATCTGCTCAGGTTTTCGGGGTGCCTGCGACAGCCTACCCAGGTTCTGCTCTTCACAGAAAACCATCACTCACGTCTTCTCCGGGCAGATGAACCAGTCCCCGGCCCAGGTCCAGCCCGTGGAGGGGCGGAAGCTGTCCTTGGGCAGCTTGATCTTGCCGGTGACATCTGAGTATTTGGGGTAGGTCAGGCCAGTTGTGCCCCAGTTCCCCACCAGGGCCAGCTTGGTCTGGTTCTCATACTGGTGGAGCAAATGCAGAGGTTTTTGCGTTGGAGGCACAAAATCCCATGAACAATCCCTCCCTTCCTGGAGAGCCCCACCCTGAGGACAGACCTCCTGGGCAGACCCTCATCCCCGCCACCAGCCCCTGCTCCAGGGTCACCCCCAGATTTCCCCCCCCAGCAGACGGGACAAGGTGTGAAGCCACAACGCGGCTTTACCGCTCGCTACCAACCTTCTCCCCAGCCTTTCAGGCTGGATGCTGGTGGAAATGGCTTTCTTCTCACAGCTGGTGGGACCTGATGTGACTCCACCTGGCAGTGCCCTCACCCCCATCCAGCCCACCCTCTCCCCTCCACGATGGAGCTGCTGCCCACTCCGGAGAGAAAAATAAAACCACCTTTAGGATGGTCCCTACGAGATGCTCACAGTTTCGGCGAAGACGGAGAGCTTCCCCTCGGCGTACTGGTTGAACTCCTTCTCATCGACCGCCAGTCCGAACCAGAGCTGGACCCGGATCTGGGCTGGGATCCTGGGACCCGTCGCCTCCTCCTGGGGGTACTGCCAAAGGCAGAGCCTCGTTAGTACCCCCGAGGAGGGTGTTAACGGGGGATGCTCGGGACGCGGGGCTGGGCTTGGTGGGTACAAAGCCCCCACAGCTCCAGCTGGGAAGGTGGGACACGGAGCATCCCTGGGAACTGGGACGACATCCACAGCGTGCAGAGCACTTTGGGGATCACAGAATCACAGAATCACAGAATAGTAGGGGGTGGAAGGACCTCTGTGGGTCATCTAGTCCAACCCTCCTGCCCAAGCAGGGTCACCCAGAGCAGGCTGCACAGGACCTTGTCCAGGCGGGGCTGGAATATCTCCAGAGAAGGAGACTCCACAACCTCCCTGGGCAGCCTGTTCCACTGCTCCGTCACCCTCAGAGGGAAGAAGTTCTTCCTCATGGAAGGGATGACCTTGAGGAGCTTGAGGAGCTTCAAAGCCCGGGTGGTCAGGGCTTCTGTGTCCTGGTGAGACACCCTTCAGGGCTAGGACACCAAACCCAGCCAACACATTTCAGCAAAAATAGAAAGAACCAAGAGGGAGGTGTCTCAGGTGTCTCCCTGTCCCTTTTTCTCTCTCTTCTTCACTTTTTTTCCCCTTCAAGTGACGCTACTTTTCCATCCAGAGCTGAAGTGCAGAAAAAAACCAATATATTTTGGTTCATCTTTCACTGCTTGGGGTTTTTCGGGTTTATTCAGTTTATTTTATTTCACTTTATTTTTTTCAGAGCTTGTTCAGCCCTGATTTTCTGCTCCCAAGCTGGCGCGCAGCGAAAGGCCAAAGAAATCTCCTTTGAGACGTGAGAAGCTCCGTAAGTGCCTTGCAGAGGAGGCTGCAGCTTCGATTTCCCGGGGTGGCAGAGGGTCAGGAATTTTTAAAAACAGAAAAAAAAAAGCATCTAAAAATTAAAAAATGAAATCTATTTTTAAAAAAAGCACCGTATGGGTCAAAGCACACCCATCTTCCCTGCCCTGGAACTTGCAGAAAATATGAAGCTATTCACGGGGATCTGCTGCAGACCCATGCCAAGAGGAGCTGAGCTCCACCAGCAGCACCATCAGGTTCTCACCACGCAGGAACCAGCTTCTACAGGGTTGAAATTGTGGCTGGGAGTCCCCGGAGCCCCGGACGCTCCTGGCTTAAAGCAGCCCTTTGCCTTGGGATTTTGGGTTTCGCTGCACGATTTTCTCTCTTTCGTTTTTTTTGGGGGGGGAAGATGTTTTAAAAACGAGTCTCACGCTTGCACACAGCCCAAAAGCCAAGCTACCTTCAGGAAGATGGTCTGCAGCTTCCCGCAGTTCTTGCCGCAGCAGCTCCTGGAGAAGAGGACCTCGTGGGCCGGCACGCGGGCGTAGGCGACGCGCTTGTCTCCCTGCAGCATCCAGATCACGACGTCGGGCAGGCTGTTTTGGGGCTGGAAAACACAAAAGCTGCCGTGTCTGACCAGGGGACTCCAAACCGGAGTATCCGCCGTGGAGGGACGCAGGAGGCTGGAGAGGAGCCGTGCCCCGAGTCCCACCACCAACCCAAACCCATGGAGTGAGACCAGCTGACCCAAACCCCATCTCAGCAGCTCCAGACCCCATCTGGCTCTGGCCAGGGCAGAGCAGCCCCACATTTCCCCAAGCGCTGCCAGCCACAGCAGCTTCAGTTGAGGGTTTAGTGGCCATGCTGCAAAGCTCTGCCACGAACAAGGCTCAACCTCACCAGCAACTTGGTTTCCATCACCGTGGAGGTGGTTTTCCCACCGTGGTGGGATGCAGGTGCAACCCTCGCAAGGGGGTCCAGAACTCTGTCTGCACGAGCAGCATCCTCTCCGCTTCCCACCGCGCCGTCGGATCACGGCCATCGTGATGGCCGGCTGGGGAAGAGCGAGACTCATCCAAGCTCCTGCAGCGTTACCTCCTCTGCCATGGCCTTCAGCCTGGAGAGCCAATCCTCCGCCTGCTCCAGCGCTGCCGCCAGGCTCGAGTCCTCGTGCTTGAGCTTCAGGGCCGCCGTCACGATCTGCTCCAGGTTGGCGCTACGAAAGCGGTACAGGTTCTGGTCCAGGTGGGTGCTGGCCGCCTTCCCCAGGACGTCGGGCAGGGTCACGCTGGGGGGACGGGCAGAAACGGGGCGTCAGCAGCTCGCTCACCCTCCCATGGGTGAGCTTTTTATTTTTCCTCCTTTTCAGCAAGTTTCCAAAGGATTAACAAGCCACCGAAGGTACGTTTGGGGAACGGGGCAATGCCAAGAGGGAAGGAGCTTCAAACCACACTCTCAGCCCCCCCACATCACCCACCGCGGCCAGGACGGAGCCCCCACTGAGCCGTGCCCCCCACACACACACACACATTCGGATATAAATTGATTTAAGCTGCTGGATAAACATTTTGGGAGTCGGGGAGGATCCTCGCTGCGCTGAGCCCTTTCGAGGATTTCCTGTGAAATGCGGTGATTTACGGCGCTGCCGTTATTAATGCTCTTCTGGCCCCCACCCCGCAGCCCCTCGCCCGCCTCAGTGTTCCCCTCTGGGCTGGGATCGGGCTCTGTAATCCTCATTTTAATTGCATGATGAATAAGAAGGACAGAATCTCATGTCCAGCGACGCTCATCGAGGCGTGCCACGGGCAGATGCACGTGGTGGTACCTGCTGGGATGGCGTCGGTGCCGGTTGTCTCAGGGCAATCACATACATCCCTGTGACAAGAAGCTTAGGGAAAAATTCAGGGGGAAATTCAGTTCTTTTCTTTCTCTACAAGAGAATGGGGTTTGTTGCTTTTTCCAAAGGGAGCCAGAGCGCTGTGGGTTCTCTTTGCCAAGAAAGCCAATGGAATCCTGGGGTGCATCAAGAAGAGTGTGGGCAGCAGGGCGAGGGAGGTTCTCCTTCCCCTCTGCTCTGCCCTGGGGAGGCCCCATCTGCAGTGCTGGGTCCAGTGCTGGGCTCCCCAGTTCAAGAAAGATGAAGAGCTACTGGAGAGAGTCCAGCGCAGGGCTGCGAGGATGAGGAGGGGACAGGAACATCTCCCCTACGAGGAGAGGCTGAGGGAGCTGGGCTTGTTCAGCCTGGAGAAGAGAAGGCTGCGAGGGGACCTTCGAAATGCCTCTAAATATCTGCAGGGGGGGGGTCAGGAGGATGGGGCCAGACTCTTTCCAGTGGTGCCCAGTGACAGGACAAGGGGCAACGGGTACAAACTGAGGCAGAGGAAGCTCCAGCTGAAGATGAGGAAGAACTTCTTCCCTCTGAGGGTGCCGGAGCCCTGGAACAGGCTGCCCAGGGAGGCTGTGGAGTCTCCTTCTCTGGAGATATTCCAGCCCCGCCTGGCCGCGGTGCTGTGCCCCCTGCTCTGGGTGACCCTGCTTCAGCAGGAGGGTTGGACTAGATGACCCACAGAGGTCCCTTCCAACCCCTACTATTCTGTGATTCTGTGATTCTGTGGGTGTTGCTACCCAGCTCGATCCTTCAGCAGCATCCTGCGCGAGGAGCTACATTAACAGACCGTGTTAGGGTTGCAGCCCCAAGCCCTCCATGGTTAGACCGATCGCGCTCCGCGACGTCAGTTTGGTGCATCCACGCTTGGCTTGTGCATTTACCACGAGGGAGCTGGGAGTGCTGGGGGACGACAGGGTGACCAGGAGCCAGCAGCGTGCCCTGGGTGCCAAGAAGGCCGATGGGATCCTGGGGTGCATGAGGAGGAGTGTGGGCAGCAGGGCGAGGGAGGTTCTCCTCCCCTTCTGCTCTGCCCTGGTGAGGCCCCATCTGCAGTGCTGGGTCCAGTGCTGGGCTCCCCAGTTCAAGAAAGGTGAGGAGCTACTGGAGAGAGTCCAGCGGAGGGCTGCGAGGATGAGGAGGGGACTGGAACATCTCCCCTACGAGGAGAGGCTGAGGGAGCTGGGCTTGTTCAGCCTGAAGAAGAGAAGGCTGCGAGGGGACCTTCGAAATGCCTCTAAATATCTGCAGGGGGGGGGTCAGGAGGACGGGGCCAGACTCTTTCCAGTGGTGCCCAGTGACAGGACAAGGGGCAACGGGCACAAACTGGAGCAGAGGAAGCTCCAGCTGAACCCGAGGAAGAACTTCTTCCCTCTGAGGGTGACGGAGCCCTGGCCCAGGCTGCCCAGGGAGGCTGTGGAGTCTCCTTCTCTGGAGATATTCCAGCCCCCCTGGCCGCGGTGCTGTGCCCCCTGCTCTGGGTGACCCTGCTTGGGCAGGGGGCTGGGCTGGGGGACCCCCAGAGGTCCCTTCCAACCACTGCCATGCTGGAATTCTGGGATTCTGAGAGCAGCAGGGGGTTGTCCCACCCCTCCAAAACCCCGATGGAAAAGAGCTCTGCCCAGGCTGAGTGCAGACCAGGCTTTGGCAGCACCACGGAGGGGAGATGCGGACAGGTCCAGCTGCAGGGCTCAGCTCACCCCCCCCCCCCAGGGCAGAGCACACGGAGGGGTGTGAAACCCCCCAAAAAAAAGCCATGGGGGCTGTGCCAGCTGCCCCCACCGCAGGTACCAACCTCACCAGCCAACCCAGGACCCCACGCCAAGCCCTCGCAGCGGTGGAGGAGCCGCGTCCCGCAGGAGCCAAGCACGGAGCGGGGCCAGGAGCCAGCAGGAACCACGGGCTTGGCACACCCCACGGCCACATTTCCACCCCCCCGCCGGTTAACTGAATTTGTTTTGGAGGGCACGGCCTCACTGGAAAACCCAAAGCCGTGGCTCATCCCTCCGGTCCCACCCTGCGTGCCCACGAGTGGGGGGTATCGGATGGCTCTGACCTTTCCAGCGGAGCCAGCGTGCGTCGGGGGGTGAAACGCGGCGTCTTTCTGAGGCTCAAAAGCAAATAAACAGGGAGGTTGGAAGAATGTGTGTGTGCTTTCCTAAGCACGTTCTCCAGGAGGTCTGTGGAGCACGGTCAGGAGGTGTCTGGTCCCACATGGGCATCACAGGAGGGTCCAGAGAGGCTGCACCCCCCATGCCTGCTGGACCCCAGACCATCCATGACCTCTCCTTGGGCCTTTCGAAGAGCAGGGGGGAGAGAAAAGGGGACCTAGGGCTTGGCAGCAAGCTCAGCACCATCTCCCCATCCTCAGGTGACTGGCACAAGCCCAGGCGGGCAGGTCCTGCAGGCTGATGGCTCTCGTGGAAGGGGTGTGGGACGACCGGTCCCAGGAGGTTGGGTGGCCGCAGGGACAGCCAAAACAGCCAGATTCTCCCTCTCTGCTGAGGTATAGCACCAAGAGCCACTACACCGTCTTGGTGGTCACAGAGGTCCACCTGCCGCAGCCACCAGTTGCCACCAGTGGACTGTCCCAGTGCAGGGCTGTCTCCACAGCTCAGCTGCCCTCCGCCCGCCTCCCAAGGCAAGCAAGCACCCAGAGGCACAGCAGCTCCCTGAACTCCCCTTGGCAAAGGTTTGCCAGGGCTAAAGACACATCAGCCTCCTCCTGTTGCCCTGCTCAAACTGATGGCATGGAGCTGCTGCAGGACATTCGTGTGGGCACAGGCATGGGACTTGGAGATCATGGAATCACAGAATCACAGAATGGTGGGGTGGGAAGGGACCTCTGTGGGTCACCCAGCCCAGCCCCCTGCCCAGGCAGGGTCACCCAGAGCAGGCTGCACAGCACCGCGGCCAGGCGGGGCTGGAATATCTCCAGAGAAGGAGACTCCACAGCCTCCCTGGGCAGCCTGGGCCAGGGCTCTGGCACCCTCAGAGGGAAGAAGTTCTTCCTCGGGTTCAGCTGGAGCTTCCTCTGCTTCAGTTTGTGCCCATTGCCCCTTGTCCTGTCGCTGGGCACCACTGGGAAGAGTCTGGCCCCGTCCTCCTGACCCCCACCCTGCAGATATTTAGAGGCATTTCGAAGGTCCCCTCGCAGCCTTCTCTTCTTCAGGCTGAACAAGCCCAGCTCCCTCAGCCTCTCCTCATAGCAGAGATGCTCCAGTCCCCTCCTCATCCTCGTAGCCCTGCACTGGACTCTCTCCAGTAGCTCCTCATCTTTCTTGAACGGGGGAGCCCAGCACTGGACACAGGACTGCAGATGGGGCCTCCCCAGGGCAGAGCAGAGGGGGAGGAGAACCTCCCTCGCCCTGCTGCCCACACTCCTCTTGATGCACCCCAGGCATCACCTTCATAGGTATACCTGAAGGGGAACCACAGTCCAAAGACTCTGGTGAGACTGGTCCCTGAAATTCTTTCCCGAGTGCTGAGCTGCCCTTGGGATAAAACGCCACGGTCAGACTGCAGCGATGCTCCCTGGAGCAGCTCCTCGCCCCCACAAAGCGCAATCCAGCCCAGAAAACCAGGCCATACGGAGGGAAAGCCCACGGCACCCTGACACCCTCCCTTGAACGCATGTCCCAGTGCTCAGAAAAACCAAGCGAGAGCAGATGTTGGTGGTGCTGCCCACAGGGACGTGTGGCTGTGCTATCCAAGCCCTGCGACATCTCCAACCCCCGGTCCAGCTGTCAGACACACAACTCCAACGCGGAGCCGAAGAACCACCTCCTACAAGACTCAACCAAGAAGTCCCAGCTCCTCACTCCACCAGCCCCACCGTCCCTCCGGCTGTGCTGGCCGGGCTCCGGCCCCTGCCCCGACACAACACCGCGCGTTCAGGTGAGCCACACCACGGCCCTTGCATGAAGGCTGGAGATTTCTGGCTTGCCTTAAATGTCACCTTTTCAACCCCGCACCTTGGCTCGGCAACCTTGGAAGCAAACGTTAGCGAACGACCGGCGTTTTTCAGAGGAAAGGAAAAAAGAGAAAAGAAGCAGTCGTCCCTTCCAAGATAAATAAGAGCTCTTGCCATAAACGGCATGAAAAGGCTCAGTCAGAACTGGCAGAAAATACCTGCAGTCGGCGATGATGTCATCCATCAGCTGGGCACCCAGGGTGTCCAGCTCACTCGGCAAGCGGTTGGCCTTGACAGCAAGGTGGACCTTCTCCAGGTTGGCTTCCTGTACAATCACAGAATCACAGAATGGTAGGGGTTGTGAGGGACCTCTGTGGGTCATCTAGTCCAACCCTCCTGCTGAAGCAGGGTCACCTACAGTAGGCTGTAGAGGACCTTGTCCAGGCGGGGCTGGAATATCTCCAGAGAAGGAGACTCCACAACCTCCCTGGGCAGCCTGTTCCAGGGCTCCGGCACCCTCAGAGGGAAGAAGTTCTTCCTCATCTTCAGCTGGAGCTTCCTCTGCTCCAGTTTGTGCCCATTGCTCCTTGTCCTGTCACTGGGCACCACTGGAAAGAGCTTGGCCCCGTCCTCCTGACACCACCCCTTCAGATATTTGTAAGTATTTCTAAGGTCCCCTCGCAGCCTTCTCTTCTTCAGGCTGAACAAGCCCAGCTCCCACAACAGGGGGGGAAGAGGAGCTGCACGGCAGGGAATCCCCCCATGCCCTGCTCCACCCCATATCCAGGAGTCTCCCCAGGACAGCTCCCACTGGGTCCCACCAGTGGTCTCCACCTCCAGCTTTGCTCCTGTTGGAGCTCTGGGGGAAACGATGGTGAAACACAGCAAGAAATCCCACAAATAGCTCAGGAGCTGAAGGAAGGTCCTTGCCTCCTGTGCCTACATCAATAGGTGGGTGGCACTGCAAAGCACTGCATTCACACCCCACGGTCACCCCAGGGGGGATGAGGGTGGTGCCTTCCTCTCCTTCACTCCACGGGCTGAGCAGGGCACTCGGGACACCAACAGATTTCCCCTCCACATCACAAGAGTCATCAAACCCCAAACCTCACCCAGCCTGGAGGTGGCCTCTGACCCCTCCCTGTCCCCCGAGGCAGGACACAGAAAAGAGGTGGACAAAGCTCCTTGCCACCGTGGCACTCACCAGCCTGTCTGCCGCGTAGTGGAGAAGGTTCTGGGCATCAGTCCGATAGCTGATATCTTCCCAGTAGGATGACAACACCACCACGGGCTTCACGTTGCCCCAGGGCAGGTAGTAATACTGACAGCCTGGAGGGCACAGCACACTGGTGAGCCCCTGATATTGGGGTGATGGGGGACCCCACTCCTCAGGACCAGAGCAGAGATGAACGGAGGCAGTGCAGCACTCGGCCTTGGGTAGAAGCCCATCTCTGGGGCTTTTTTGGAGCAAGAGAATGGGAATTCAGTTCCCCAAACCCATGTGCAACAGAGCAATGCACACCAAGGTCCAAAGGGTTGTGTGTCAACCTCCACGGCTGCAGCAGCTCCTGCAGAGCAGCGAGGGCCGAAACCAGCAGAACAACCCCAGTGGGGTGAGGACATCTCACACCAGAGTGGGAGCCCCACAGGACCCAGGGAAAGCCCACCCCAAAGCTGCCCGCCCAAAAACCACTTCAAGCCAGCACAGAGCTGAAAGTAGTTCTAGCTTCCCCAATCCTCCCCAGTCACCTATTCCCCTTCACAGCATGGTTGAGGTGGGCAAGGACCTCTGGAGGTCATTTGGTCCAACACCCTTGAGCAGGTTGTCCAGGACCACGTCCAGTTGGGTTCTGAACATCTCCAAGGACAGAGACTCCATCCTCCCTGGGCAGCACCCTTCAGCAGGTCGTCCAGGACCATGTCCAGTTGGATTTTGAACATCTCCAAGGACAGAGACTCCACACCCTCCCCAGGCAGCACCCTTGAGCAGGTTGTCCAGGACCACGTCCAGTTGGGTTCTGAACATCTCCAAGGACAGAGACTCCATCCTCCCTGGGCAGCACCCTTCAGCAGGTCATCCAGGACCATGTCCAGTTGGATTCTGAACATCTCCAAGGACAGAGACTCCAAACCCTTCCTGGGCAGCACCCTTGAGCAGGTTGTCCAGGACCACGTCCAGTTGGGTTCTGAACATCTCCAAGGACAGAGACTCCACAGCCTCCCTGGGCAGCACCCTTGAACAGGTTGTCCAGGACCACGTCCAGTTGGGTTCTGAACATCTCCAAGGACAGAGACTCCACACCCTCCCTGGGCAGCCCATCCCAGTGCTCGGTTGTCCCCGTGTTGCTCACCATCAAAGACGGCCCGGCTGTACTGCGTGGTGGAGGCCAAGGGCAGGCAGGTGTTATCAAATTTGTTGCCGTAGTTGCCAATGCTGACCTCAAACTGGATGGCATCATCCACATCTTGGAGCATGGTGGCTGAGTAGAAGGCAGCAAAGAGGGAGTACTTCCGACGGCGCAGGTACTTCTGCAAGAGGCACAGGACCATGTCCACAGAGGAGACACAACCACCACTCTGCTACATGCAGACCCTCCACTACCTCGGCACGTACCAGCCCAGGATGGAAAAGGTTATTGGAGGGAAGAAAAGAGTAAGTTGCAGGAATGGAATTTTGGGTGAGACATTTAGGAAAAAACTGACAAGGAGGAGGCTAGAATTTCCCATTAAAAATGCAGTTTGGACCTGAAGAAACGAGTAAAAGGAGAACATCTGCAATAACGCTCGAACTGGGAATGGGGTAACAGCATCACAGAACGGTTTGGGTGGGAAGGGACCTTCAGAGACCATCTAGCCCAACCCCCCTGCAACGAGCAGGGACATCTTCAGCTGGGTCAGGGTGCTCAGAGCCCTGTCCAACCTGGCCTGGAACGTTTCCAGAGATGGTGCATCGACCACTTCTCTGGGCAGGCTGTGCCAGGGCCTCACCACCCTGATCGTGAAGAACTTCTCCCTTAGATCTCACCTAAATCTGCCCTCTTTCAGCTCAAAGCCATCACCCCTTGTCCCATCACCCCCTGCCCTTGTCACCAGCCCCTCTCCAGCTCTCTCGCAGCCCCTCCAGGCCCTGGCAGCTGCTCTAAGGTCTCCCCTTGTCCTTCTCCTCCCCAGGCTGAGCAGCCCCAGCTCTCCCAGCCTTTCCTCCCAGCAGAGGGGTTCCAGCCCTCAGGTCATTGCTGGGGCCTCCTCTGGGTCCTGTTGAAGCAGATCTCCCACCCCTCCATGTTCACCGTGGTCTGCTCTCTACCCTGCAGCAGCTCAGATGGAGTAAGCTGGATGCCTTGGGATGGAAACGCAGCAGGAGACACCCTCCAGCACCTCATCGACCACCCCACCGCCCACAGGACATCACCCAGCTGGGAGCAACACCCATGTCCCTTCCCTAGTGCCCACACGCCATGGCGCTGGAGGGTCCACCCCGGAGCCCACAGGGTCGGATACCCCACGGACACCCCCTTACCTCCACCCGCAGGATGTCCTCCGCGGAGATGTCCTCCACCTTCTGCTCCACGTGCTCCACCAATTTGGTCTCCAGCTCCACCAGCATCCTGCCGCGATACGCGACTCCCTCGCCCTTGGGGTAGACCAGGGAGAGGCGTCAGGACCCCGTTGCCCCCTCCCCATAGGCGAGCTCCGCCTTTGCTTTCCGTGGGCTCCATCGCAGAGGAGCAAGATGAGGCAAAGTATTTCTGCAAGCGCTTCCACGGCAGAGAGCATCAGGGCAGGAGAGCAGTGCCAGGAGGTGTTTAGCCAGCGGGAATAGCCAGAAAAACGCAGCGCAGGCTCCTAATCACAAAGCCAGTTTGGGTTAACAGCAGCTTTCTTTTGGCGAGGAGGGGTGGAGGTTTAGTTTGGGTCATGCTGGGAAGAAGCCGACGTCACCTTTCCCAAATTGAGCGTCTCGTAAGGGTCGGGGAAGCCGGTGAACTCCCGGGGGCTGCCGTAGAGGTTGATGTAGCAGGGACCGAAGGTCGGCAGGAACCCGAGCCCGTCATCCGCTGGGGAAAAAGAGCCGTTAGAGGGTCCTGAAGGCACCTCAGGGCCGTGTCCCGCGGGGACGTGTCCCACGGGGCTTCGCTGCAGGACCACACGCATGCGGATGGAGGCCACGGAAATGCTGCAGGCTTTCACCCCCTTTGAGCCCTACGACCACTTTTACCTTCTCACAGGAGAACGACAAGGTGGGTGGTCCTAGTGGACGACAGGCTGACCATGAGCCAGCAGCGTGCCCTGGCTGCCAAGAAGGCCAATGGCACCCTGGGGTGCATGAGGAGGAGTGTGGGCAGCAGGGCGAGGGAGGTTCTCCTCCCCCTCTGCTCTGCCCTGGGGAGGCCCCATCTGCAGTCCTGTGTCCAGTGCTGGTCTCCCCCGTTCAAGAAAGATGAGGAGCTACTGGAGAGAGTCCAGTGCAGGGCTACGAGGATGAGGAGGGGACTGGAGCATCTCTGCTACGAGGAGAGGCTGAGGGAGCTGGGCTTGTTCAGCCTGGAAAAGAGAAGGCTGAGAGGGGACCTTCGAAATGTCCCTAAATATCTGCAGGGTGGGGGTCAGGAGGACGGGGCCAGACTCTTCCCAGTGGTGCCCAGCGACAGGACAAGGGGCAACGGGCACAAACTGAAGCAGAGGAAGCTCCAGCTGAACCCGAGGAAGAACTTCTTCCCTCTGAGGGTGCCGGAGCCCTGGCCCAGGCTGCCCAGGGAGGCTGTGGAGTCTCCTTCTCTGGAGATATTCCAGCCCCGCCTGGCCGCGGTGCTGTGCAGCCTGCTGTGGGTGACCCTGCTTGGGCAGGGGGTTGGGCTGGGGGACCCCAGAGGGCCCTGCCAACCCCACCGTGCTGGGATTCTGTGATTCTGTGGTGTGGGGCTGTGCGGGGGGCACAGAGCTTCCCGCTCCCGGGAAGGGTCCCCAGAGAAGGGGAGCATCGCTTTGCCGGTGTGAACCAGCGCAGGGCATTGACACCAGCCGAGGAGCTGGCCCCGCGCTCCCCTCCAGGCAGCCAGGGCTTGCTCAGGAGAGAGCAGCTCACTCCTACGAGACCTCGAGCAGAAGCAGCAGCCAAGGGGCAGAAACCATCCGCAGGGTCCTGCCCGGAGCTCCGGAGCCGGCTGCTCCCCGGGCTCAGCACACAACACGCACCAGACCACCCGGACACGGGCACCCCTGTCCCCGGGCAGGGCGAGGACGCGCTGGAGCCGTCCCCGGTCCCCACCAAGGTGCCCAGCCACGACGCAGCCGAACGAGCCAAACAATTCCCGAGCGGCGACCGCAAACCGAGGGGCTGAGGGGACGTACGGTCTGCGGCTCTCGGGGGCTTCGCCAGAGCAGGAAACTCATCTGAGGCACAAAGAAATGGAGAGAGGTTAGGAAAGGCCGGCAGAGGAGCGCGAGGGGAGGATAGAGGGTTATGGAACCAGGAGGAGATGCTCGCAAGGGCTTTTGGTGCCAACTAGAGACAGAGAGAGAAAGGAGGAGGTTGTTACGTAGCCCCGTTACCCTCCCAGAAGCTGTAGGACCAGCGTGAAGCAGGAGGATCTGAGCATCCCCGATGGACGCTCCGTGTGTCGCAGAACTGGATGGAGCCACGGGATGGGTGGGACCCAGGGTTCCCCAGCACCTCGTTGGGAGCCAGAGGGTCTCAGCGGTGGGGTGGGATGTGCTGGGCAGACCCTTTGCAGCCTCCTCCCTCCCTCCCTGGCCTCTCGCTCTCTCCGGACCGGCCCAGGAGCTGCGCATTAACTGGGGGAGATGGGGGCTGGACACACAAGCACCATGGTGGAGAACAGTGCTGCACCCCAAGTCCACGCCCTGCTCGAGCCCCAGCACCTGCTCCCAGCTCCATCCCGTGGCCCCGTGGCCTGGGGATGCTCATGGTGGGGTTTGCAGGGGACCCGAAAGCCTCTGAGATGCACACAGCAAAGGGAGCAGAACGAGGGGAGTCCCAACGGGGTCGCAGATGCCACCAAAGCTCGTTAGCACCAGGGGATGCTCGCGCAGGTTGGGGCAGCCTCTGCTCCTGGCCCTGCCCCGGCTCTCGGCAGCCCCACACATGCATCCCAGCTCCCTGCCCTCCACGGCCAGCGTCACCCAGCCCATCCCTGCCAGCTCCTCCATGGTGGTTCTTCGCTTCAGAAAGCCCCTGGGACTTCAAAAAGCACCCTCAGCACCAGCTGGACCTGAACCCCCATCCCACCCCGTGACGGCCACCTAAGGAGGAGCCACCTGCGGGGTCACGCACAGGTGGGATGTGGCATCTTCCAGCACTGGTGACACCACTGCCTGTCCCCAACCCCACAGGGGACCACGGCCACCACCGCACAGCAATGGAAAGAGACAACAGAACCTCTGGCACACCATGGCCCTGCAGCAACCCCATCCCAACGCTCCTGGGCTGACCTGGAGATCTTCAGAACTCCAAACCAGGAGGGGCCAGGTCCAACCAGAAAAGAGACCAGTGCACCTGGGGTGACCTGGAGAGCTTCAAAACCCCAAACCAGGAGGGGCCAGGTCCAACCAGAAAAGAGACCAGTGCCCCTAGGGTGACCTGGAGATCTTCAAAACCCCAAACCAGGAGGGGCCAGGTTCAACCAGAAAAGAGACCAGTGCCCCTGGGGTGACATGGAGAGCTTCAGAACCCCAAACCAGGAGGGACCAGGTCCAACCAGATAAGAGACCAGTGCCCCTAGGGTGACCTGGAGATCTTCAAAACCCCAAACCAGGAGGGACCAGGTCCAACCAGAAAAGAGACCAGTGCCCCTAGGGTGACCTGGAGAGCTTCAGAACCCCAAACCAGGAGGGGCCAGGTCCAACCAGAAAAGAGACCAGTGCCCCTGGGGTGATCTGGAGATCTTCAAAACTCCAAACCAGGAGGGGCCAGGTCCAACCAGAAAAGAGACCAGTGCCCCTAGGGTGACCTGGAGATCTTCAAAACCCCAAACCAGGAGGGACCAGGTCCAACCAGAACAGTGCCCCTGGGGTGACCTGTTGATCTTCAGAACCCCAAACCAGGAGGGGCCAGGTCCAACCAGAAAAGAGACCAGTGCCGCTGGGGTGACCTGGAGATCCTCAAAACCCCAAACCAGGAGAGTCCAGGTCCAACCAGAAAAGAGACCAGAGGATGGAGCATCCCCCAGCACCCTGCCCTGCGTCTCCCCCAGCACGGTGACTTGGCAGGGACCATGGCGGCTGTGACATCCTCCAAGCCAACGCCGACCTCCAGCCACGAGCATGCAGTGCTCCTCCACGGCCGTGCACCCCAAATCCCACCCTGCAGCCCCCCACTTACCCTCCAGCTCCCCGCCGGGGGCCGAGATCTTGGACATGCAGAGGTAGGCAGTGCCGATGATATCGTTGTGCGTCAGACGGTCCCTGCAAACACAACCCGTGATGTCATCGCACCGTGGACCTGGGGGCTTTGCCCGTGGGGTCTCCCCCTGCTTGTCCCACTCAGCTTTCCCCATGGGCAGGCAGAGGCAGCCCCCCGGCGAGCCCCCTCCCCGCTCACCAGTCGGTCACCCGGATCCTCATCTTCTCACACATGGAAGGGAACTGGGAAAAGAGGCAGGGAGAGGAACGGTGAGTGGGGTGGGCATATGGGTGGGTGGGGGGCCACGGGGGCACCCACACTCACCATCGCCGGCAGCGTCAGGCGCTGGTTCCACTGCGGGTTGGCGTTCTTCTCCAGGATCCTCGAGTAGAGCTGGAGGTGCGAGACGGGGGTTGAAAAGTCAAGAGCCGCCCCAGAGCTTGCAGCTCACGGCTGGGCTCCAGCAAAGCAGGGCTGCCGCACGCCACGGCCACTGAGCCGGGAAGCCTCGGATCCCCAAAACACAGACTCTGTCCGATGGGTGGCCTGGTGGGGCCTCCCAAACCCCTCTGAGCAGGAGGCAGAGCATGCTATGGTCTGCTTGGGGATCTTTACCCCCTGGGACCACCAGAAAGTCATCCCCTTCCCGCTGTGGTTGCTCAGGATGACGTCCCACCAGGACAGGCTCTGTCCACAGGCTCTGTCCCACCCTGGGCACTGTTTCCAGGAGAAGTTTTATGGATGGGGGGGGACTTTCAGCCCTTCAGTTCTGCCACAAGAAGACAAAGCGGCGGCTCGTGGGCATCTCGCATGGTGAAGGCACTGGAGGGGACCCGGCAGCAAAGGGAGCAGCACGGGGCTCTGCAAAGCCACCGGAGTCACCTCCACGCCCTGGCTGGTGACAGGGGGACATTCGGTGGCGTGGGGACAGCCAGCCGCTCGCGTCAGGCAGTGCCGAGCAGAGCAGCACAACCCTCATCTGATGCCTTCTCCTCCTCGCCCGGGAGCTCAACCTCTCCATCCCCGTTTTTAATGCAACAGCACCGCGAAGAGCCCAGCAAAGAAACTGCTCCGGTACAGCCCGGCACGCCGTGTCCGGCAGTACCGCTGGGCTCGGAGCCGGCCACGCGCAGGGGGACAGAGCTGGGGACACCAGCTGGGCTTCAGGACGTTGCCACGGAGAGGGAAAGAAGACAGGGTATGACCAGGAGTGATGGCACCTTCGCAAACGCTCCAGCAAAAATTTCCCATAATGGGATGAGATCTTCCCCGTGCACGGCTGCTGTCCCAGCCGTGGGGACCATGGGGTGGCTGCCCTGCTCCGGCCACGCACCGTCTTGCCTGCGAAGCTGACTTCCACAAAGGGATCAACGAGGTTCTTCTTGTTGCTCTCGAAGCCGAAGATCTGCTTGACGTTGTCCATGACGGCATCATCCACTGGGAGGAGAAGGAGATGCTCAGAGCTCATGGAAGTGCGTGGCGTCCGGATGGCCCCAGCCCTCCGGGCAGGCTGTCCCACCCGCCAGGCTGCGCATCCCCATTGAGCCAGGTGGGGAGGAGCAGGAGGGTAAAACCAGTTTGCACCAGTAAAAGACTCCTCTCCCAGTACGTTAAGATTGACCCTCTACTCTGCCCTGGTGAGGCCCCATCTGCAGTGCTGGGTCCAGTGCTGGGCTCCCCAGTTCAAGAAAGATGAGGAGCTACTGGAGAGAGTCCAGAGCAGGGCTGCGAGGATGAGGAGGGGACTGGAGCATCTCTCCTGCGAGGAGAGGCTGAGGGAGCTGGGCTTGTTCAGCCTGGAGAAGAGAAGGCTGCGAGGGGACCTTCAAAATGCCTCTAAATATCTGCAGGGTGGGGGTCAGGAGGACGGGGCCAGACTCTCTCCAGTGGTGCCCAGCGACAGGACAAGGGGCAACGGGCACAAACTGAAGAACAGGAAGCTCCAGCTGAAGATGAGGAAGAACTTCTTCCCTCTGAGGGTGACGGAGCCCTGGCCCAGGCTGCCCAGGGAGGCTGTGGAGTCTCCTTCTCTGGAGATATTCCAGCCCCGCCTGGCCGCGGTGCTGTGCCCCCTGCTCTGGGTGACCCTGCTTGGGCAGGGGGTTGGGCTGGGTGACCCACAGAGGTCCCCGCCAACCCCGGCCATGCTGGGATTCTGTGACCAATATCTCCAGGTCTTTGGACCAAGGCTCTGGGTAAAGTTTCCTTCTCTGTGCCCTTATTCCTCTCCGACACGTTGCAGTGCCAAGGGCCGGATCCAGCGTGCTCCAGCCCAGCGAAGGAAACACTTACTCTGGGGCAAGTCTTCGGCTTTGAAGATCTTCAGGCAGAAGTGAGCCCCTCTCAAGGTGACCCCGGTGGGGCGCAGGAGGTTGGCCTCGATGTCTTCCTTGTCTTCAGACATCTCCTTCTTCTCCAGCTGCAGGACAACAGGACAAGAGGAAAACACAACCAAGCTTCCCAAAAGTCCTGAAATGAGCAGCAAAACCCCAAAATCCAGCATGTCACCCCCAAAACAGAGAAGGGTCGAAGCTGCAGCTCTCCCGGGAACAGGAATGGAGTTTGATGACCCCGGGCGGTGGAGTACCAGCGTTGGAAGATGCCCCCATAGCAGCAGGGCGATACTCACAGGAGCTTCATCTCCAGGCCCCAGCACGAACAGGCTGACTTTCAGATAGCCCTTGGCCCCCACGGAGAAGTCCTCCGGGTCAGACAGCAGCAGCCATTTTCTGAGGAAAGCGTGTTCTAGGGGAGAAAAGAGATGGAGAACCATGCACTGGTCCTCAGACATGCATGGAGATGGCTTCAAGGACGCTGTTGGGGGGGTGGGGCTATAAATACTATGTTCCTTTTAGATAGGATGAAAAAGAGGAGAGGAGAGGAAGAGGAAGAGGAAGAGGAAGA
This sequence comes from Opisthocomus hoazin, assembly GCF_030867145.1. Taxonomy (NCBI): domain Eukaryota; kingdom Metazoa; phylum Chordata; class Aves; order Opisthocomiformes; family Opisthocomidae; genus Opisthocomus; species Opisthocomus hoazin. The sequence goes on along the minus strand of NC_134418.1, from coordinate 924,924 downwards.
ACAGGGGAGGGAAGGGAAGGGAAGGGAAGGGAAGGGAAGGGAAGGGAAGGGAAGGGAAGGGAAGGGAAGGGAAGGGAAGGGAAGGGAAGGGAAGGGAAGGGAAGGGAAGGGAAGGGAAGGGAAGGGAAGGGAAGGGAAGGGAAGGGAAGGGAAGGGAAGGGAAGGGAAGGGAAGGGAAGGGAAGGGAAGGGAAGGGAAGGGAAGGGAAGGGAAGGGAAGAGAAGAGAAGAGAAGAGAAGAGAAGAGAAGAGAAGAGAAGAGAAGAGAAGAGAAGAGAAGAGAAGAGAAGAGAAGAGAAGAGAAGAGAAGAGAAGAGAAGAGAAGAGAAGAGAAGAGAAGAGAAGAGAAGAGAAGAGAAGAGAAGAGAAGAGAAGAGAAGAGAAGAGAAGAGAAGAGAAGAGAAGAGAAGAGAAGAGAAGAGAAGAGAAGAGAAGAGAAGAGAAGAGAAGAGAAGAGAAGAGAAGAGTAGGAGTAGAGAAGAGTAGGAGTAGAGTAGGATAGGATAGAGTAGACAAGTTCACTGTTGGACTGGATTGGCCTTTTCCAATCTAAACGACTCCATGCCGCTATGACTCAGTTGGGAGGGACCTACGATGCTCACCCAGCCGCACTGCCTGACCGCTTCAGGGCCGACCAAAAGCTAAAGCATGTTGTGAAGAGATTCACTTTCTAGGTCTTAACTCTTTACGGCTGAAATTACCGAGATCTGCTCTGCAGTGGAGAGGCAGGAAATTTATCTTCACGATAAAATTGTCTTTGAGATAAAAGCTAAAATAACGAGCAGGGCTCAAGACAAAAAACACCGAGCTGGGCTGTGCTGGTGGGGCCTTCTGCCAGCGAGTCGGTGGCATGGTTGGAAAGACTCGAGGACATGCATCTTGGGGAAGGGGAGAGAAGTGGGTGGTGGTGATGGACACAGGGACACATCAGCGTTCACATCTGGGAAAGCTGTGGGGAGCGCGAGCACGTCCTCTACGTTTGACCCAAAAAAAGGGTTTCCCAAAGCGACCCTCCCCCAGCCGCAGAAGGTGACCCTGGCCCGGACCCCGACTGCCCGCTGGGCTCACTTGGCTCGGAGTAAATGGTCTCCACGTCCATCTGCACAACAAAATGAAAAAGAAATGCCAGGCTTCACCCCATGGGTCAGGGCGGTGGAGAACAGGGAGGGGAGCGGAGAGAGGGCAGCCTTACCCGAAACTCCCCGATCACCGCGTCCATCCGGAAAGACCGAGAGTCCACCACCTGTGGAATGAAAAGGGTGGAGGACCCTGCTGGGTGCTGTCCTGGGAAACAGGGGACATTTCCCGAGGGGCTGTGGGGAGGGGGACATGGCGACGGCCCCCACCATCGCCCCGGCCCTCCCGAGGGCTGGCGTTTGCCGAAGCTCACCGTGATGAAGATGGGTGCGTCGAACAGCTCGGCCGGCGACTCGAAGATGTTGAAGAAGAAGGTCTGTAGGGAAGAGTGGCGAGGGTGCCAGGCAGAGGTCTGCCCCAGCCTCCCCCCCCAGGCACATCCACGCCTTCCAGCCTCTCCCACACCCCCAACCCTGCAGGCTGGAGCCCCTTCCCCTCCTGTTCGAAGGGAGCCCACCCCGTGAACAGCAACAGCCTCCCAAAGTGGCTGCGCTGGGTGGCTTTGGTGACCCCCAACAAGCAACGTCCTCCAGTCTGCTTTTGTTGGGCTGCTCCAGAAAAACACGTCCAGATCGGCTCTCCTGGAGGTCCCCGAATCAAGCGCTGGGGCAGGTGGAAGCAGGGTCTGGGGACATCCCAAAGGGCAGGACTGAAGCATCCACCATGGGGATAGGGCTGGGGACAAGCAGTCCTGCCCAGGACGTGCCACCAGGATGCTGCCAGCAGCTCGGGGACACATCAGTCACCTCCAGAAGGTAACCAAGATGAGCCCTGAATGAAGGCAGGATGCTGCCAGCAGCTCAGGGACACGTCATTCATCTCCAGAAGGTGACCAAGATGAGCACTGAATGAAGGCAGGGGATGCTGGACCTACCCAAGGGCTCCCTGCTGCTGCCTGAGCTTCTCTCCCATCGCAGTCCCCATCACCACGTCCCAGCCTCTGGGTTTCTGTCGCTCGGGACCCCAACCCATAACGCTCCCGAGCCTTCCCTGACACCTCCAGGCACATCGGGAGCAGGGACCCCCTCCTCACCTCATCAAAGAAGGGGCTGTTGCCTTTGCGTATCCTGGTCCTCTTGGTCTGCCCAGCGGCCGTCACCTTCACCACAGGCCTGATGTTGACCCCGGGGAGCTGTCGGCCCTCGATGACCCTCACCCTGATCTGGGACAGGAGGGAGGACAGGGCAGTGGGTCACCGGGGCTGATCCTTCCCTGGGATAGGCACCATTCAGGTGATGAACCCCCCCCAGGGACCAGCTGGGGGGCCAAAGGGAGGTGGGTTCAAGGAGAGCAGCTCACCCCCCATCAGCCCCGTCTCACCTGGAAGTCCTGCGGCTTGTTGGAGAGAGGCTTTTTGGGCGAGCTCCTCCTCCGCTTCACCCCCTGGACGTGGTGGGGCACGGGGGGCTTGCGGGGCAGCGAGGGGGGCTCAGAGCCTGGCGGCCCCGAGGAAGAGGAAGGCTCTGTTTCATCCCCCGTTGCCGCCTGATCCTCCGTCTCCTCCTCGGTGGCCGTCTCTGCACGGGGTGAGAAAGGAGATGGAGGACATCAGCGAGGTGGGGTTGGACATGGTGGACGACAGGTTGACCATGAGCCAGCAGTGTGCCCTGGGTGCCCAGAAGGGCGATGGGATCCTGGGGTGCATGAGGAGGAGTGTGGGCAGCAGGTTGAGGGAGGGTCTCCTGCCCCTCTGCTCTGCCCTGGGGAGGCCCCATCTGGAGTCCTGTGTCCAGTTCTGGGCTCCCCAGTTCAAGAAAGATGAGGAGCTACTGGAGAGAGTCCAGCGGAGGGCTGCGAGGATGAGGAGGGGACTGGAGCATCTCTCCTACGAGGAGAGGCTGAGGGAGCTGGGCTTGTTCAGCCTGGAGAAGAGAAGGCTGCGAGGGGACCTTCGAAATGCCTCCAAATATCTGCAGGGTGGGGGTTAGGAGGACGGGGCCAGACTCTTCCCAGTGGTGCCCAGCGACAGGACAAGGGGCAACGGGCACAAACTGGAGCAGAGGAAGCTCCAGCTGAAGATGAGGAAGAACTTCTTCCCTCTGACGGTGACGGAGCTCTGGCCCAGGCTGCCCAGGGAGGCTGTGGAGTCTCCTTCTCTGGAGATATTCCAGCCCCCCTGGCCGCGGTGCTGTGCCCCCTGCTCTGGGTGACCCTGCTTCGGCAGGGGGTTGGGCTGGGGGACCCCAGAGGTCCCTGCGAACCCTGCCACGCTGGGATTCTGGGATTGCGGGACCGCAGGGTGAGGGGGTCTAGCTTGGAAAAACGTGATGCTACGGGGGGACGCATCCCCCCAGTGCCGCACGTCTCTGGTTACCGGTGACAGCGTCGGGCTCAGCAGCAGCCGGTGCGGGCTCTGGGGGGGCCGGAGGAGGGAAGAGGGGGGCAGCTCCCGGCGGGGGGATGTAGGACACTTGCAAGACGAGGAAAGCCTGGGGAAAATAAGGAAATCTTTGTTATCTGGGCATCCAGAAACACCCTCCCAGGGCTCGAGCCTCCGTGCCAGATGCCACCCACAACGTTCTGCCCAGGAGTGGGGAAAAAGGGGCAGAGCAGGGGGACAGCAGGGAGAGGGGTCCCAGGGCCCATGGAGGCACCAGGGACGTGCGGGGTCCCGACGGGGCGACCACCCGATCCTGCCGGACGGCAGCCCCAGGCATCCTCCAGGAATGGAGACGCTGAGGCAGAGCCAGAGGAAGGCTCAAGGAGAGGGGAGCTGAGGAAAGGGAGAGGCAGGATTTACGGGGGCTCCCAGTGCTCCCCACCGAGCCCGCCCGGCACGGACATCCCTGTCCGTGGGTGCACGGGCTACAGCCCCTGCCAACGTCTGCCTTGCAAAGGGGTCGGACCCATCTGCTGCTGGGGTGTCCCCAGGAAAGCTCTGCCCAGCCTCCAAGGCGAGGAGAAGAGGGGGGCAGTGGGAGCGGGGAGCCGAGCCCCCCCAGCACGGCACAGGGCAGCATGGCTTCCTGCTGCCCCCTCCCCGAGCTGCTGGTTTCGCTCCTTGAAAGCTAAATCCCAACGCCAAGGAGCCCGGGATGGGACAACTGGTCTCCAACTGGGAGCTGCAGCTGGCAGGGACATCACCCAGACTGGTCTCCAACTGGAACATGCAGCTGGGAGGGACACATCTCAAACTGGTCTCCAACTGGGAGATGCAGTTGGGAGGGACACATCTCAAACTGGTCTCCAACTGGGAGATGCAGCTGGCAGGGACGTCACTCAGATGGATCTCCAGCTGGGAGCTGCAGCTGGCAGGGACGTCACCCAGACTGGTCTCCAACTGGGAGCTGCAGCTGGCAGGGACATCACCCAGACTGGTCTCCAACTGGAACATGCAGCTGGGAGGGACACATCTCAAACTGGTCTCCAACTGGGAGATGCAGCTGGGAGGGACACATCTCAAACTGGTCTCCAGCTGGGAGCTACAGCTGGCAGGGACATTGCCCAGACTGGTCTGCAACTGGGAGCTGCAGCTGGCATGGTCGTCACCCAGACTGGTCTCCAACTGGGAGATGCAGTTGGCAGGGACATCACCGAGACTGGTCTCCAACTGGGAGATGCAGGTGGGAGGGACACATCTCAAACTGGTCTCCAACTGGGAGATGCAGCTGGGAGGGACACATCTCAAACTGGTCTCCAGCTGGGAGCTGCAGCTGGCAGGGACATTGCCCAGACTGGTCTGCAACTGGGAGATGCAGTTGGCAGGGACATCACCGAGACTGGTCTCCAACTGGGAGCTGCAGGTGGGAGGGACACATCTCAAACTGGTCTCCAGCTGGGAGCTGCAGCTGGCAGGGACGTCACCCAGACTGGTCTCCAACTGGGAGATGCAGCTGGGAGGGACACTTCTCAAACTGGTCTCCAACTGGGAGATGCAGCTGGGAGGGACACATCTCAAACTGCTCTCCAACTGGGAGATGCAGCTGGGAGGGACACATCTCATACTGGTCTCCAACTGGGAGATGCAGCTGGCAGGGACATCACCCAGACTGGTCTCCAACTGGGACATGCAGCTGGGAGGGACACATCTCAAACTGGTCTCCAACTGGGAGCTGCAGCTGGGAGGGACACATCTCATACTGGTCTCCAACTAGGAGCTACAACTGGCAGGGACGTCACCCAGACGGATCTCCAGCTGGGAGTTGCAACTGGCAGGGACATCACCCAGACTGGTCTCCAACTGGGAGCTGCAGCTGGGAGGGACACATCTCAAACTGGTCTCCAGCTGGGAGCTGCAGCTGGCAGGGACGTCACCCAGACTGGTCTCCAGCTGGGAGATGCAGCTGGCAGGGACACATCTCAAACTGGTCTCCAACTGGGAGCTGCAGCTGGCAGGGACGTCACCCAGACTGGTCTCCAACTGGGAGATGCAGTTGGGAGGGACACATCTCATACTGGGAGATGCAGCTGGGAGGGACACATCTCAAACTGGTCTCCAGCTGGGAGCTACAACTGGCAGGGACGTCACCCAGACGGATCTCCAGCTGGGAGTTGCAACTGGCAGGGACAAGGCCCAGACTGGTCTCCAACTGGGAGCTGCAGCTGGGAGGGACACATCTCAAACTGGTCTCCAACTGGGAGATGCAGCTGGGAGGGACACATCTCAGACTGGTCTCCAACTGGGAGATGCAGCTGGGAGGGACACATCTCAAACTGGTCTCCAACTGGGAGATGCAGCTGGCAGGGACATCACTCAGATGGATCTCCAACTGGGAGATGCAGCTGGGAGGGACATCACCCAGACTGGTCTCCAACTGGGAGCTGCAGCTGGCAGGGACATCACCCAGACTGGTCTCCAACTGGGAGCTGCAGCTGGCAGGGACATCACCCAGACTGGTCTCCAACTGGGAGATGCAGCTAGGAGGGACACATCTCAAACTGGTCTCCAACTGGGAGATGCAGCTGGCAGGGACACATCTCAAACTGGTCTCCAACTGGGAGATGCAGCTGGCAGGGACACATCTCAAACTGATCTCCAGCTGGGAGCTGCAGCTGGCAGGGACATCACCCAGACTGGTCTCCAGCTGGGAGTTGCAGCTGGCAGGGACATCACCCAGACTGGTCTCCAGCTGGGAGATGCAGCTGGGAGGGACACATCTCAAACTGGTCTCCAGCTGGGAGCTGCAGCTGGCAGGGACGTCACCCAGACTGGTCTCCAACTGGGAGATGCAGCTGGCAGGGACACATCTCATACTGGGAGATGCAACTGGGAGCTACAACTGGCAGGGATGTCACCCAGACGGATCTCCAGCTGGGAGCTGCAACTGGCAGGGACATGGCCCAGACTGATCTCCAACTGGAACATGCAGCTGGGAGGGACACATCTCAAACTGGTCTCCAACTGGGAGCTACAACTGGCAGGGACATCACCCAGATGGATGTCCAGCTGGGAGCTGCAGCTGGCAGGGACATCACCCAGACTGGTCTCCAGCTGGGAGCTGCAGCTGGCAGGGACATCACCCAGACTGGTCTCCAACTGGGAGCTGCAGCTGGCAGGCACATCGCCCAGACTGGTCCCCAAGCAGGGACTCACTCACCCCAGTGCTCTGCTTCTTGGTGTCCAGCAAAGGGAGGTTGTAGGAGGCCGCCAGGCTTGGGGAGGAGAGGACATCTCGCAGGGGCACTCGGGCTTCTCCCAAAAACCTGGGGGGGAAGAGCAGCAGGGGGTCAGCGGCGAAGGGGCCGAGGAGCCGTGGTGCAAACCCGGGCACCAGTGACCGACCCGGAGGGCAGGGGCAGAGCGGGGGACGCTGCCGGCATCCCCGGGAGGACAGGAACGGGACTCAGACCCAGCCCAGGTGAGACAACCAGGGTGAGCATCTCTGGGGACCTTGTCCCCTTCTGATCGAGGAATCAGAATCACAGAAGAGTAGGGGTTGGAAGGGACCTCTGTGGGTCATCTAGTCCAACCCTTCTGCCGAAGCAGGGTCACCTACAGTAGGCTGTAGACGACCTTGTCCAGGCGGGTCTTGAATATCTCCAGAGAAGGAGACTCCACAGCCTCCCTGGGCAGCCTGAAAAGCACCTCAAAGTCCACGCCAAGGAACCAGGAGCCATAAACCAAAGCACTGATGGATTTTTCTTTACCAGCAGAGCAAATGGAGACACAAAGGGGTTTTGCTGGCGGTGGGTGGGATCAGAGCTGGCAGCCGACGCTGGTGTCTTCGTGCCACCATCACCCGGGAGGATTTTCAACCACCAGAAAACTGATTTTCCCCTCTCAAGTTTCAGCATCTCCCTCTTCCTGCCCCAGCCAGCAGTGCTGGTTCCCCCACAGACTGGTTGGGGTGCAGGTCCAGTGCTGCTGCCCAACTCCTCCCCACCCAGAGCCTGGAAAGCCCTCAAACCACGTTGTGCTGCCCCGACAGCACGATGAGGTCAGGGAGTAGATCCTCCAGGAAGACACGTTGAAACACGGAAGGCAGGGAGGTGATCAGAGACAGCAAACGTGCCTTCACCACGGGCAAATTGTGCCTGACCAACCCAGTGGCCTTCTACGATGGAGTGACCGCATCAGTGGACATGGGAAGAGCTATGGATGTTGTCCATCTGGACTTCTGTCAGGCCTTTGGTACGGTCTTCAACAACATTCATGACTCTAAACTGGAGAGATCTGGCTTTGATGGATGGACTGCTGGATGGATAAGGAGTTGGCTGGATGGTCATGTCCAAAGGGCTCAATGCCCAAGTGGAAAGCAGAAATGGGCGGTGTTCCTCAAGAGTCCACACCAGGACAAAACCTACTGAACATCTTCCTCAGTGACACAGACAGCGGGATTGAGTGCACCCTCAGCAAGTCTGCAGATGACACCAAGCTGAGTGGGGGGGTCGACACGCCTGAGGGATGGGATGGCGTCCAGAGGGACCTGGACAAGCTGGAGAGGTGGACCTGTGAGTAACCCTCATGAGGTTCAACATAACCAAGAGCAGGGTCTTGCACCTGATTTGGGGCAACCCCTGATATCGATACAGGGTGGGGATGCAGGGATGGAGGAATGGAGAGCAGCCCTGCCGAGGACTTGGAGGTGCTGAGCGGTGAGAAGCTGGCCATGACCCAGCAGTGTGCACTTGGGGAGACCCCCTGGGAGCCCTGCGTCCAGCTCTGGAGCCCCCAGCACAGGACAGAGCTGGAGCTGTGGGAGCGGGGCCAGAGGAGGCCCCAGCAATGATGCGGGGGCTGGAGCCCCTCTGCTGGGAGGAAAGGCTGGGAGAGCTTGGGGCTGGTCAGCCTGGGGAGGAGAAGGTTGCAGGGAGACCTGAGAGAGGTCTTCCAGAACTTCATGGGGGTCTACAAGAGAGCTGGAGAGGGGCTGGGACAAGGGCAGGGGATGAGGGGACAATGGGGGATGGCTTTGAGCTGAGAGAGGGGAGATTTAGGGGAGATCTCAGGGAGAAATTCTTCACCCTGAGGGTGCCCAGAGGAGCTGGGGCTGCCCCCTCCCTGGCAGGGCTCAAGGCCAGGTTGGACGGGGCTGGGAGCAGCCTGGGCTGAGGGAAGGGGTCCCTGCCCGTGGCAGGGGGTTGGGCTGGGGGGTCTGTCAGGTCCCTTCCCACCTAAACCAGTCCGGGGTTCTGGGATTTCAGGCAGGCGCAGCAGCCGAGACCGGGCGTTCACCGCTTGTCGCCGCTCCTCGCCCCGTGCGGACGGGCAGCCGGGGGTTTTCTCCCGAGGGAAGGAAAAGCAAAACTCCACCGTCATGTCGCGACAGAGAGGGCACCGCTCACGACAGCATCACGGTCCCCGCGCGTCGTGGCCACGCGTCTGCTCCCACACTGGCAGACGAAATCTGGGACGAAATCTCCCTGCACCGGGAGCTGGGACCCTTCTCCCATCCCCCGCTGAGCCGGGACCCTTCTCCCATCCCCTGCTGAGCCGGGACCCTTCTCCCGTCCCCCCCTTGAGCCGGGGACCCTTCTCCCATCCCCCACTCGTCGCCGTTTATGGAGACGCCTGGCGACGCTGAGCTGGACCAGACCCAAACTCCACCTTTTGGCCACCAGCCCGAGAGCGAACCCAGCGCCGGCTCCAGCCCTGGAAACGGGATCCTTCGCGCCGGGGCCGTTGTCCCCGTCCCAGCCGGAGCAGGGCGGCGGGTTCCCACCCTCCCATGCCCAAAAATAAATTACTTCCTATATATTTTATTTTTTTTTTCCTGTGCAAAGGAGCTGCGCACGCAAACGCGGCTCGCCGGAGGGTGGCCGAGCCGGGTGTCCCGGGGCTGGGGACGGCATCGCCGTCCGCTCTCTCCCTCCCTCCCGCAAGGATGGAGACCCCGACCCGCGAGGAAGACTCCGCCGCCCCGCAGCGGGGGGCACGGGGGGCTGCCCTGAGAAAGGAAACCATCCCGGACCGCTTGTTTTGCAAACACCGCCCTTCCCGACCGGGAAAGGAACTTGGCCGCCGTCACCCACCTCCCCGGCCAAGCGCCCGTCCCCGGGGCCTCGCGGCGATGCTGGTGGAGCACGAGGGTCCCTTCGGTGCTCCCTGCCCTCAAACCCCGGTTTTTCTCCCAGAAACGCGGCTCTCGCCTCCCCCTCGGTCGCCCACACCAAGGAGCAACACACGGAGCCCGGGGAGAGCCCGGACCAAACCGAAGCAGAAGAAGCTCCAGCTGAAGATGAGGAAGAACTTCTTTCCTCTGAGGGTGATGGAGCCCTGGCCCAGGCTGCCCAGGGAGGCTGTGGAGTCTCCTTCTCTGGAGATATTCCAGCCCCGCCTGGCCGCGGTGCTGTGCCCCCTGCTCTGGGTGACCCTGCTTGGGCAGGGGGTTGGGCTGGGTGACCTCCAGAGGTCCCTGCCAGCCCTCACCATGCTGGGATTCTGTGACCCCCCTCACCGCCCACCCCATAGAATCACAGGGTGGTTTGGGTTGGAAGGGACCTTGAAGCCCATCTGGCTCCAACCCCCCATGGCGGGAGCGGGGCAGGGGGCTGGCACCCAGCACCCAACGCTTCTCCCACCTGTTTCTCCCCACGGTCTCATGGTCCTTCACAACGACGTTGAGCTCGGCGCCCGGGTCCAGGGGAGCTCCCTTCAGGTCCCACTCGAAGCCCTGGGGAGGGGGGGACAGAGGAGCCAGGATCAGCGCCCAGCCGGGGCCACGATGCTCACAATGGCATCGACCGGGCTCCGGCACCGTCGGGGGGCTCGTGGGAGGTGGAGAACCCCAACCCCAGACCCGCTTCAGCATCACCGACCTCGGCACCGCGCCTGCCCCGAGCAGAATTTCTGAAAAAACACCAAAAAAAGGCAAAAGCCTTCCCTTCATCGCGGATTGAAGGAGAAGGAGAAAACGATGGGAGCTGGCAAGCAACGTTTCTGCGCCAAAGCAGTGTTAGGTTGCTCGCCAAAACCCTTTTTTTTTTTTAATTCAGAATGGGTCAGGGTTAGGACGAGGAAGAAGGTGCCGGAAAAAAACCTTCCTCCACCGGGGCAGGCTGATGAGTAACGCACACTTGTTTTCCCCTCGAGCTGCCGTAATTTTTAAGCAGCTTCTCGTAACGCCCTGGCCAGGCTGGAGAGCTGGGCAGAGAGGAACCTGATGGGGTTCAACCAGGGCAAGGGCAGGGTCCTGCCCCTGGGGAGGGACAACCCCAGGCACCAGGACAGGCTGGGGCGGACCTGCTGGAGAGCAGCTCTGCGGAGAGGGACTGGGAGTGCTGGGGGACGACAGGGTGACCATGAGCCAGCAGCGTGCCCTGGGTGCCAAGAAGGGCAATGGGATCCTGGGGTGCATGAGGAGGAGTGTGGGCAGCAGGGCGAGGGAGGTTCTGCTCCCCCTCTGCTCTGCCCTGGGGAGGCCCCATCTGCAGTGCTGGGTCCAGTGCTGGGCTCCCCAGTTCAAGAAAGATGAGGAGCTACTGGAGAGAGTCCAGCACAGGGCTGCGAGGATGAGGAGGGGACTGGAGCATCTCTCCTACGAGGAGAGGCTGAGGGAGCTGGGCTTGTTCAGCCTGGAGAAGAGAAGGCTGAGAGGGGACCTTCGAAATGCCTCTAAATATCTGCAGGGGGGGGGTCAGGAGGACGGGGCCAGGCTCTTTCCAGTGGTGCCCAGCGACAGGACAAGGGGCAACGGGCACAAACTGGAGCAGAGGAAGCTCCAGCTGAAGATGAGGAAGAACTTCTTCCCTCTGAGGGTGACGGAGCCCTGGCCCAGGGATGGGGACCAAACCCCCATGGGCATCACCGCGAGCCCCTGGTGCGTGGGGCACCTTGCCGGGCTCGCACCGGGGTCCCGCGGCGTGCCCGGGCTGTCCCCCCCGAGGGGACGGGGATGGGAACGGGGAGATGCTCACCTCGTTCCATACGGGGTTCACGTTGTTCTTGATGACTTTGGTCTTCTTCTTCACGCCTGCGGGGAGCAACATGCACGGGTCAGACGCCGAACCGTGGGGAAGGACCCCAAAATCCCCGTCCCCCCCGGGGGTGAGAGCCTCCAGCGATACCCACAGCTCCCGGGAGCAGGATCGGACCCACCGAGCTGTGGTGGGCACAGTCGGGGTCCGGGTCCCCGCTTCGAGCCCCAGCCCTGCGCGAGCTGTGCAGGAAAACCCCGGGCGAGTCTCGATGCGCCATGCCTCAGTTTCCCCACGAGCAGGGCAGAGAGGAGGCTCCCACTAGCTGCTGGGTGGGCTTTCGAGCTGGAAGGTGCCACAGGGGACCCCGACATCCCCCTCCCTCCACCCCAGAGCTCCTGTGACAGCGGTCGGATGCTGCTACACTGACAGGGGGGGCTGACCCCCCCCAAAAGACGCGGATGGGGACGCGGCAGCCTGGTCCCCAGGGACGGGACTGCAGCCGTCCCGTGGAGCAGAGCCGGGCAGCAGGAGTTCAAAGCAGCCCAAGGACAACGTCTCGAGGAGCCCCGATGATGGAGTGGGGCTCCAGGCCCACCCGAGGAACCCCCCCAACCCCCGTACCCCAAAACCAGGAGCCTGGCGCGGCACCGAACGCCGGCCGCACGCCCGCTGGGCCCCGAGGGGCCGGATCACGGGACGGAGCGGGGAAGAGGAAAAGGAAGAGCCGAACAATAGCGGTGACTCAAAGCCCGGGGGACCCCGGCCCGGCGCCCCGCGGGGCCCTACGGACAGACACGGGCACCCCCGGCCGGGGCCACGGCGCGCGGGGCTGGCGGGGAGCCCACGCCGCTCGCCCAAAATATTCCCCTTTCTTGGGGGGGTTTTCGTGCGCGGGGTTTTGGTTCGGCATCGCTAAATTGATCTCTTCCTGTTTCGGATTTGAAAGCGTCTCTGCTCAATCTCCGGGCTCTGAGCTGAAGGGAGACAGAGCTGCCATCGCCACGGCCCGGCATCGCCATGGCCCAGCATCTCCATCGCCTGGCATCTCCATCGCCATCAACCAGCATCGCCATCGCCACGGCCCGGCATCGCCATGGCCCAGCATCTCCATCACCCGGCATCTCCATCACCATCAACCAGCATCGCCATGGCCCGGCGTCACCATGGCCCAGCATCTCCATTGCCCGGCACCTCCATCGCCATCAACCAGCATCCCCCATCACCACGACCCAGCATCACCATCACCCAGTATCGCCATCACCATGGCCCAGTGTCTCCATCACCCGGCATCTCCATCGCCATCAACCAGCATCGCCATCGCCACGGCCCGGAATCGCCACAGCCCGGCATCTCCATCGCCATCAATCAGCACCACCATCGCCACAGCCCAGCATCACCATGGCCCAGCATCGCCATCACCATGGCCCAGTGTCTCCATCACCATGGCCCAGCGTCTCCATCGCCCGGCATCTCCATCGTCATCAACCAGCATCGCCATCGCCACAGCCCGGCATCTCCATCGCCCGGCATCTCCATCGCCATCGCCACAGCCTGGCATCTCCATTGCCATGGCCCACCATCACCGTCACCACGACCCGGCATCACCATGGCCCAGCATCTCCATCGCCCAGCATCTCCATCGCCATCAACCGGCATCGCCATCGCCACGGCCTGGTATCTCCATTGCCATGGCCCACCATCACCATCACCACAACCCAGCATCACCATGGCCCAGCATCTCCATTGCCATCAACCACCATCACCACGACCCAGCATCACCATCGCCCAGTATCGCCATCACCATGGCCCAGTGTCTCCATCACCCGGCATCTCCATCGCCATCAATCAGCATCGCCATCAACCAGCACCACAATCGCCATGGCCCGGCATCACCATGGCCCAGCATCTCCATCGCCATCAACCAGCATCGCCATCGCCACGGCCCGGCATCACCACAGCCCGCCATCTCCATCACCATCAACCAGCATCGTCATCGCCACAGCCCAGCATCACCATGGCCCAGCATCGCCATCACCATGGCCCAGTGTCTCCATCGCCATGGCCCAGCATCTCCATCGCCCGGCATCTCCATCGTCATCAACCAGCATCGCCATTGCCACAGCCCGGCATCTCCATCGCCTAGCATCTCCATCGCCCTCGCCACAGCCTGGCATCTCCATTGCCATGGCCCACCATCACCATCACCACGACCCAGCATCACCACAGCCCACCATCTCCATCGCCATCAACCAGCATCACCATCAACCAGCACCGCCATCGCCACGGCCCAGCATCACCATCGCCCGGCATCTCCATCGCCATCGCCACAGCCTGGCATCTCCATTGCCATGGCCCACCATCACCATCACCACGACTCGGCACCACCATCACGCAGCGTCACCATCGCCATGGCCCAGTGTCTCCATCGCCATGGTCCGGCATCGCCATCGCCATCACCCGGCATCGCCATCGCCACAGCCTGGCATCTCCATTGCCATGACCCACCATCACCATCACCACAACCCAGCATCACCATCGCCCAGCACCGCCAACGCCATGGCCCAGCATCTCCATCGCCATGGCCCAGTATCTCCATCGCCTGGCATCGCCATTGTCATGGCCCAGTATCACCATTGCCATCGCCCAGTATCGTCATCTCCATCTCCATCACCCGGCAACTCCGTTGCCACCGCCCGGCATCGCCGTCACCACAGCCCCGCGTCGCCATCGCCACGGCCTGGCATCTCCATCGCCACGGCCCGCCATCTCCACCACCACAGCCCGGCATCACCATCGCCCAGTATTTCCATCGCCATGGTCCAGCATCGCCATCGCCTGGCATCTCCACCGCCACGGCCTGGCATCACCATTGCCCGGCATCACCATTCGCATGGCCCGGCATTTCCATCGCCATCGCCCGGCCTCACCATCGCCCAGTATCTCCATCGCCATCACCATCACCTGGCATCTCCATCGCCATGGCCTAGTGTCTCCATTGCCACGGTCCAGCATCACCATTGCCCGGCATCTCCACCGCCACGGCCCAGCATCGCCATCACCCAGCATCACCATTATCACAACCCAGCACCTCCATCACCATGGCCCGGCATTGCCATCGCCATGGCCCAGCATCGCCATCTCCATCGCCCAGTATCTCCATCGCCATGGCCCAACATCTCCATCGCCATGGCCTGGCATTGCCATCGCCATGGCCCAGCATCGCCATCTCCATCGCCCAGCATCTCCATCACCATGGCCCAGCATCTCCATCACCATGGCCCGGCATTGCCAGCGCCATGGCCCAGCATCGCCATCTCCATCACCCAGTATCTCCATCACCATGGCCAAACATCTCCATCACCATGGCCTGGCATTGCCATTGCCCGACATCTCCATCCCCATGGCCCGGCATCTCCATCACAGTGAGAGGCCGAAGGCCCTCAACTGAACGCAGCCGCCTGCTTACGCTCGCCCTCACGGGACGCAGAGCCCTGGAATTCCCCCCCCTCGTGCTCCCGGGGTCGTGATTCGGCCGCCGAGAGCTGCCTTCCGCCTGGGCCCGGGGTGGATGGAGCCCACCCGGGCGAGCACCCAGCACCCACCGCCGGATGAGCACGCGAGGGGTCCTGGAGCCGACGGGGCAGCAGCACCGTTCCCCCCTCCCCCCCCCACGCAGCGCAGGAAAGGCTGGGTCAGAAGCCACTCGTCCCTTTCCTTTCCTTATTTTTTTTTTTTCTAAAAATGGACATTTTCCACGCCAGGAAGCGGTCGCCAAAAATAAAAAAAAAGAGGCGACATCCTCCCGCGGGCGCTTTCGAGGTGCAAAGGCAGCGCTCCCCCCACCCCGGGACCCCCGGCAACGGGACCACCCCCCTTAGACGCGTGGTTATTCTTCTCCAGCTCGTATTAATAATTAAAAGCCCTTAACGAGAGCAAAGCGTGAGAGCGACTGAGAGCACCCATGGGTGCACCACCCTGCAGCAAATCCGGGTCCTGCTCCTCGCCGGCGCTCGCCCCTCGCCCCCCGTCGCTTTCGGGCGCTGCGACAGCACTGAAGGACCCATCCCCCACCCCTTTGGAAAAAAAAATCCTGAGGTGAGGGGATTTCTCGCCGTCCCCCCACGACCGGGGGACCCCGAAATCATGGAAGGGGGGGGAGGGGAAGCGAGAAAATTCACAGCCCCCGTCCCCCCCCGAGGGATGCTCGGAGAGGTCGGGGTCAGGAGGGTGGACGGGGACGCGTCGGAGGTTGGGGATGGAGGGGGCTCGATTTTTGGAAAGGATTTAGGAAAAAGATTGAATTTTGGAAAGGATTTAGGATAAAGATTGAATTTTGGAAAGGATTTAGGATAAAGATTGAATTTTGGAGGGATTTAGGATAAAGACTGAATTTTGGAAAGGATTTAGGATAAAGATTGAATTTTGGAAGGATTTAGGATAAAGATTGAATTTTGGAGGGATTTAGGACAAAGACTGAATTTTGGAAAGGATTTAGGATAAAGATTGAATTTTGGAAGGATTTAGGATAAAGATTGAATTTAGCAAAGGATTTAGGATAAAGACTGAATTTTGGAAAGGATTTAGGATAAAGATTGAATTTTGGAAAGGATTTAGGATAAAGATTGAATTTTGGAGGGATTTAGGATAAAGACTGAATTTTGGAAAGGATTTAGGATAAAGATTGAATTTTGGAAGGATTTAGGATAAAGATTGAATTTTGGAGGGATTTAGGACAAAGACTGAATTTTGGAAAGGATTTAGGATAAAGATTGAATTTTGGAAGGATTTAGGATAAAGATTGAATTTAGCAAAGGATTTAGGATAAAGACTGAATTTTGGAAAGGATTTAGGATAAAGATTGAATTTTGGAAAGGATTTAGGATAAAGATTGAATTTTGGAGGGATTTAGGATAAAGATTGGATTTTGGAAGGATTTAGGATAAAGAGTGAATTTTGGAAGGATTTAGGATAAAGAGTGAATTTAGCAAAGCCCGGACGTACGTCCTGGCCGGTCGCCCCGCAGAAGCCGGGCTTTGCTAAAGAAGGCTTCAAAAGCAGACAAGAGCCTGAGAAAGCAATAACCCTGCTCCCCCCCAGCCCAAATTTGGGGTCCCCTCACCTCGAAAAGTCAAGCTGGCCACCGGGTCGCTTTGCCGGTCCCCCTTCTCCAAGTTGGGGAGGTGGCCGGCTCGTTGGAGCAAGCAACGCAGCATGGCTGGGCGATGGAGCGGGGCACGCTGGAGTCAAGGAAGGCTCGGGCCAACCCCCCCCCCTTATCCCATTCCATCCCATTCCCAGGGCAGGATCCGGCCCCCCCTCCCCCCACCACCACCTCCTCATCGTCACCTCCCTCCTCCCGGCTCTTTCCCGGAACGGGAGGCGACGCGAACGCCTCGGCGCGGTCGCTCCGGAGGTTGCAAGGTCCGGGATGGAGGGAGACAAGGGGAGGGGGGGGCAAAGACCCCCGGGAGCTGGGGTGCTGCGAGCCCCGGGGGTGGGAAACGAACCCCCGGGAGCCGGGGATGCTGCGAGCCCCGGGGGTGGGGAGTGAAACACCGGGATCCGGGGATGCTGCAGGGTCCGAGGATGCCGGAGCATCGGGACCCGGGGATGCTGCGAGCCCCGGGGGTAGTGAATAAATCACCGGGATTCAGGGATGCTGCAGGGTCCGAGGATGCCCGAGCGCTGGGATCCGGGGATGCTGCGAGCCCCAGAAGTGGTAAATAAATCACTGGGACTCGAGGATGCTTCAAGCCCCAGAGAAGGTAAAATAAAAAAAAAATCCCTCAGACCCAGGGGTGCTTCGAGCCCCAGAGATGGGAAATTAAATCATCGGGACCCAGGGGTGCTTCGAACCCCGATGATGCCCAAACACCAGGATCTGGGGATGCTGGGAGCCTTGGGGATGGTAAATAAATCACCGGGACCCGGGGATGCTGCGAGCCCCGGGGGTGGGGAGTGAAATACCGGGATCCGGGGATGCTGCAGGGTCCAAGGATGCCGGAGCGTCAGGATCCAGGGATGCCGCAAGCCCCAGAGATAGTAAATAAATCAGTGGGACTCGAGGATGCTTCAAGCCCCAGAGAAGGTAAAAAAAAAAAATCTCTCAGACCCAGGGGTGCTTCGAGCCCCAGAGATGGGAAATTAAATCATCGGGACCCAGGGATGCTGCAGAGTCCAAGGATGCCCCAGCACCAGGATCTGGGGATGCTGCAAGCCTCGGGGATGGTAAATAAATCACTGGGACCCAGGGATGCTGGGAGCCTCGGGGACAATAAGTAAATCACCAGGATCCAGGGATGCCGCAGGGTCTGAGGATGCCCAAGCATCAGGATCTGGGGATGCTGCGAACCCTGGGGATGGTAAAAAAATCACTGGGACCCAAGGACGCTGCAAGCCCCAGGGACGGTAAAAAAAAAAAAAAAAATCACTGGGACCCAGGGGTGCTTCAAGCCCCAGAGACGGTAAACGAAATCATCGGGACCCCGGGATGCTGCAAGCCCTGAGGATGCCCCAGCACCAGGATCTGGGGATGCTGCGAGCCTCGGGGATGGTGAATAAATCACTGGGATCCAGGGATGCTGCAGGGTCCGAGGATGCCCGAGCACTGGGATTCCGGGACGCTGCGAGCCCTGGGATAGAAAATTAAATCACCAGGATCCCGGGATGCTGCGAGCTCCAGGGATGGTGAATAAATCACCGGGATCCAGGGATGCTGCAGGCTCCGAGGACGGGATCTGGGGATGCTGCGAGCCCCAGAGATGCTAAATTAAATCACCGGGACCCGAGGATGCTGCGCGCCCCGGGGACGGCAAATAAACCCCCAGGAGCTGGGGGTGCTGCGAGCCCCGGGGGTGGTCGAGAAATCCCCGGGGATGCCCGGGGGAGTCAGCGGCACCGGGGGAGCTGCGAGGTTGGGGTGCTGCGAGGTTGGTTGGGGTGCCACGAGGTTGGTTGGGGTGCTGTGAGGTCGGAGCACCCAAGCACCCAAGCGCCAGGCGCCGGGGACGCCACGTCAGCCCCCGACTCCGGGGTGCTGCGAGCCCCCAGGGTGCAGAACCGTGGGGACCCCGCAGTTTGGGGGGGGACCGAGCCCCTGGACGCGGGGGTGCTGCGAGCCGCAGGGACCCCCCCCCAACAGCAGCACCCGGGGCTCAAACACGAGCAGGACCCCGGTGGTGACAGCCCACAGGGCTCAGCACCCAGGGACCCCCAGACCCGAGGATGCCACAGCAGGGGGGGGGCTCCGAGCCCCCCACACCCCAGCCGACAGCAGTAGCTTGGGGGGGGGGGTTCACCGTCCCGCTGCCCCCCCGAGCAGAGGTGGGGGTTGTCCCCCGGCCACAGCCCCCCCCGCTCCCCCCGAAAAGCGGCTTTTTCACCCCAGGGACGCTGCCAGGCGTCACGCGCTGAGTCATCGCTGCTGTCACCCTTTGGGGGGGGGCTGGGACCCGGGGGGGGGGCACCGGCTGCGTCCCGGGGGGGTCTCACTGTGCTGTCACCACGCAGGGGAGCAGGGACCCGGGGGGGGGGGGGGTTCACGCGTGGGGTGCAGGGTCCCCAACACCCGGCCGGCCCCGTGCGCGCGTTGGGGGGGCCCTGGGACCACCCCCCTCGCCCAGGGGGGGTCCCGGGTAGGGAAGGCGGCCCCCCAGCCCCCGCCATGGGAGGCCAGAAATAGCCCGGGTTGCCGCGGGTGCTGTCACCGCTCAGCTATGCCCCCCCCCCCCCCCGCCCCGATTCTGACCCCCCCCCCGGCACGGAGGGAGCCCGGGGAGGGGTCCCCAAGCACCCACTCCCCGCGAGGGTGGGGGGAAACGACACCCATGTGGGGGGGCTGCGTGGACAGGGCACTCCGTCGGGGGGGGGGGGGGTTAGATAGAGGTAGGAGCCCCTTGGGGGGGGTAGGGGATGGGGGGGGGGGGCTGGAGATGCAGGACACACACACCCCCCCCCCCCGAGGAAGCCCCGCCGTACCCCCGAACCCGGCGGAGCAGGACCCGGGAGGAAGCCCCCCCTCCCGTGAAACCCCCCATAGAACCCCCTCCCCTTGGAAGACACCCCCCCCCCCCGAGAAAGCCCTCCCCCGAGAAAGCCTCCTGTACCCCCGAAGCCGGCCGAGCAGGACCCCCGATGAAGCCGCCCCCCACCATGAAGCCCCCCCTCCATGGAACCCCCCCCGTACCCCCGAAGCCGGCGGCGCAGGACCCCGGAGGAAGCCGCCCCCCCCCGATGAAGCCCCCCATGCCCCCCCCCATGAAGCCCCCCCGTACCCCCGAAGCCGGCCGCGCAGTACGCGTCGCTGAAGCCCCCCCAATGCCCCCCCCCCCCGAAGCCCCCCCGTACCCCCCGAAGCCGGCCGCGCAGGACCCCGGAGGAAGCCGTCCCCCCCCGATGAAGCCCCCCATGCCCCCCCCCATGAAGCCCCCCGTACCCCCGAAGCCGTCCCCCCCCCGATGAAGCCCCCAATGCCCCCCCCTCGATGAAGCCCCCCCGTACCCCCGAAGCCGGCCGCGCAGGATCTCGGAGGGAGCCCCCCCATGGAACCCCCCCCCCCGGGACAGCCCCCCCGTACCCCCGAAGCCGTCCCCCCCCCGATGAAGCCCCCCATGAAGCCCCCCCCCCATGAAGCCCCCCCGTACCCCCGAAGCCGGCCGCGCAGTACGCGTCGCTGATGTCCGCGTCGGGGGTGCGGACGTTCTCCGCGCGGAGGATGAAGACGCGGAGCATCGCGGCCCCGCAGCGACCCGCCCGGCCCCGCAGCCCCCCCCCGGCCCCCCCCCACTGCCCCCTCCCCCCCCCCGGGGCCCGCCCCTCTTAAAGGGGAACGGCTGCGGCCGGGCTGGGTGCGGGACCCCCTTCCCCGGGTCCTACGGGAGGGCGGGGGGGGGGGGAGTGCCCCCCCCCGGGGACCCCGCCGGAGGGGGGTGCTGGGTCCAAACCCCCCAACTGGGGCTCCCCCGCGGGGGGGGGGGGGGGTGGAGAAGCCCCCCCAAGCCCCCTAAAGATGGGTTTGGTCAGCGCTGGGGACCCCCCGGGCGCAGCCCCTCACTGTGGGGCCGGGGCCAGACGTGGGGGGGGCCAGCACCCCCCCCACACACACCCCGGGCTGGGGGAAACGGGGGTCCGGGGAGCCCCACGGCACGGCCCGAAGTCCCCCCCCAGCTGGGTGCGGGCAAACTCCCCCTGCCCGGGGGTCCCACCCTCCCCGCGCCCCGTCCCCTGCCTCAGTTTCCCCAGCGGGGGGGCGGGAGGACCCCCCCCGCCCTCGGCACCGCCGGGGACAGCTGGGGACGGCCACCGCGCCCGGCTATTTCGGGGACGTTATTTTTACCCCTGGGTTTCCCAGCAGCTCCCTCCCCCCCCCCCCCCAAAGCCAGGCCAGGACCCCCCCTCCCCGCACCCCCCCGGCTCACCGCGAGCACCCACGGCCCCGTCGCGCTGCACCCAGAGACCCTGAGAGCCCACCGCGCTGCGAGCACCGGTTCTTGGATCATAACCCTCAAATAATGAGCTAATAACCCTGAAATAACCCTTAAATAATAAACTAATAACCATGAAATAAGACAACCCTTAAATAATAAGCTAATAACCTTTAAATAATAACCCTTAAATAACAAGCTAATAATCCATAAATAAGAAGACCCTTAAATAATAAGCTAATAACTGTTAAACAATAACCCTCAAATAATAAGCTAATGACCCTGAAATAAGAAGACCCTTAAATAACGAGCTATTAACCATGAAATAATAACCCTTAAATAATAAGCTAATAAACCTTAAATAATAAGCTAATAAACCTTAAATAAGGAGACCCTTAAATAATAAGCTAATAATCCATAAATAAGAAGACCCTTAAATAAGCTAATAACTGTTAAACAATAAACCTCAAATAATAAGCTAATAACCTTGAGATAAGACCCTTAAATAATGAGCTATTAACCATAAAATAATAACCCTTAAATAATAAGATAATAACCGTTAAATAATAAACTAATGACCCTGAAATAAGATGACCCTTAAATAATAAGCTAATAACACTTAAATAATAGCCCTTAAATAATAAGGTAATAATCCATAAATAAGAAGACCCTTAAATAATAAGCTAATAACTGTTAAACAATAACCCTGAAATAATAACCTAATAACCCTTAAATAAGAAGACCCTTAAATAATAGGCTAATAATCCATAAATAAGAAGACCCTTAAATAATAAGCTAATAATCCATAAATAAGAAGACCCTTAATAAGCTAACAAGTCTTCAATAATAACCCTTAAATAATAAACTAATGACCCTTAAATAAGAAGACCCTCAAATAATAAGCTAATAACTCTTAAATAATAACCTTCAAATAATAAACTAATAACCCTTAAATAAGAAGACTCTTAAAGAATAAGCTAATAACCGTTAAATAATAACCCTTAAATAATGAGCTAATAACCCTTAAATATGAAGACCCTTAAATAATAAGCTAACCCTTAAATAATAAAATAATCCATAAATAAGAAGACCCTTATATAATAAGCTAATAATCCATAAATAAGAAGACCCTTAAATAATAAGCTAATAACCCTTAAATAATAAGCTAATAATCCATAAATAAGAAGTCCCTTATATAATAAACTAATAATCCATAAATAAGAAGACCCTTAAATAATAAGCTAATAACTCTTAAATAATAAGCTAATAATCCATAAATAAGAAGACCCTTAAATAATAATATAATAATCCATAAATAAGAAGACCCTTAAATAATAAGCTAATAACCCTTAAATAATAAACTAATAACCCTTAAATAAGATGACCCTTAAACAATAAGCTAATAACCCTTAAATAATAACCCTTAAATAATAAGCTAATAACTCTTAAATAATAACCCTGAATTAATAAGCTAATAATCCATAAATGAGAACCCTTAACTAACGAGCCAATAGCCCTGGAACCAGAAGACCCCCCAGTAACAAGCGGGGGTGTCGCGGCCGGGGCCAGTTCGGCTGCTGGTGGCCCTGAGACCACCCCAGTTTGCAGCCGGGCTGGCGACTGGGCCAACTGGAGGGCAGCGCCGTGGTTCTGGGGAGCGGCGCTGAGAGCCGCCAGCAGCTCGTTCTCGTGGCGTCTGGGGGGGTCCCCTCGTTGTTCCTGGGTTTCTCTTCTTCACGTCACCCTGGGTGGGCAGGAGGGGCTTTTTCATGGAATCACGGAATGGGTTGGGTTGGGAGGGACCTTGGAGATCAGCTGGTTCCAACCCCCCTGCCATGAGCAGGGACATCTCCCACCAGCCCAGGGTGCTCAGAGCTCCATCCAACCTGGCCTTGGACCCTGCCGGGGGGGGCAGCCGCAGCTTCTCTGGGCAGCCTGGGCCAGGGCCTCACCACCCTCCTGGTGGTGATCTTCCTCCCAATATCTCATCTCAATCTGCCCTCTTTTAGTTTAGAGCCATTCCCCCTTTTCCTGTCACCACACACCCTTCTGAAAAGCCCCTCTCCACCCTTCCTGTAGCCCCTCCAGGCACTGGCAGCTGCTCTAAGGTCACCCTGGAGCCTTCTCCAGGCTGAGCAGCCCCAGCTCCCTCAGCCTGTCCTCGCAGGAGAGGTGCTCCAGCCCTCGGATCATCTCCGTGGCCTCCTCTGGCCCCGCTCCAACCCATCCATGTCCTTCCTATGCTGGGGGCTCCAGAGCTGGACGCAGGACTCCAGGTGGTGTCTGAGGAGAGCGGGGTCAAGGGGCAGAACCCCCTCCCTCACCCTGCTGCCCACGCTGCTCTTGATGCAGGCCAGGACACGGGTGGCTTTCTGAGCTGCCAGCACACATTGCCAGCTCCTGTTGAGCTTCTCATCCACCAGTACCCCCAAGTCCTCCTCCTCAGGGCTGCTCTCCAGCCACTCTCCACCCACCCTGTGCTTCTGTTTGGGGTTGCCCCGACCCCCGTGAAGGACCCTGCACTTGGCCTGGTTGAACCTCATGATGTTCACACAGGCCCACTTCTTGAGCTGGTCCAGGTCCCCCTGGATGGCATCCCTTCCCTCCAGCGTGTCACCCACACCACACAGCTTGGTGTCATCAGCAACTAACGGAGGGTGCTCAGTCCCACTGTCCACGTCGCCGATGGAGAGACTGCACGGCAGCAGTCCCAGTACCAACCCCTGAGGCCCACCACTCGTCACTGGTCTCCACCTGGCCATCGAGCCGTTGACTGTAACTCTTGGAGTGCACCCATCGAGGCAGTTCCTTACCCAAGGAGTGGTCCATCCGTCAAATCCACGTCCTTCCAACTTAGAGCCCAGGACCTCATGCGGGAGTGTTGAACGCCTTGCGCGAGTCCAGGTGGACGATGTCGGCTGCCCGCCCTTTGTCCACCAACGCTGTGACCCCATCATGGCCCTCACAGCTCCAGCATCTCTTCCTGTGGCCGCCTGGGTTGATCTGAGATCTCAGATGTTCCGGCGTCTCAGAGGGAAGGGCCGGGCATGGACGGGTCCAGGGAGCTGAAGCGGACATGGAGCGGGACCGGGATTTATGGAACAAGGGCCTCTCCATGGATCCCACCACACCACAGGAGCTCACGCTGGAGCCGATGCTCGGTCCCACCTCGGGCAGCCCCAGGCTGGGTGCAGGTGGGCGACAGAGCAGGGTGCAAGAAAGCCAATGGGATCCTGGGGTGCATGAGGAGGAGTGTGGGCAGCAGGGCGAGGGAGGTTCTCCTGCCCCTCCACACTGCCCTGGTGAGGCCCCATCTGGAGTCCTGTGTCCAGTGCTGGGCTCCCCAGTTCAAGAAAGATGAGGAGCTACGGGCTCCCCAGTTCAAGAAAGATGAGGAGCTACTGGAGAGAGTCCAGCGCAGGGCTGCGAGGATGAGGAGGGGACTGGAGCATCTCTGCTGCGAGGAGAGGCTGAGGGAGCTGGGCTTGTTCAGCCTGGAGAAGAGAAGGCTGAGAGGGGACCTTCGAAATGCCTCTAAATATCTGCAGGGTGGGGGTCAGGAGGACGGGGCCAGACTCTTCCCAGTGGTGCCCAGCGACAGGACAAGGGGCAATGGGCACAAACTGGAGCAGAGGAAGCTCCAGCTGAAGATGAGGAAGAACTTCTTCCCTCTGAGGGTGACGGAGCCCTGGCCCAGGCTGCCCAGGGAGGCTGTGGAGTCTCCTTCTCTGGAGATATTCCAGCCCCGCCTGGCCGCGGTGCTGTGCCCCCTGCTCTGGGTGACCCTGCTTGGGCAGGGGGCTGGGCTGGGGGACCCCAGAGGGCCCTGCCAACCCCGACCATTCTGTGATTCTGTGATTTAGGGGAGATGTGGGAGAAATTCTTCACTCTGGGGGTGCCCAGAGGAGCTGGGGCTGCCCCCTCCCTGGCAGGGCTCAAGGCCAGGTTGGACGGGGCTGGGAGCAGCCTGGGCTGGGGGAAGGGGTCCCAGCCCGTGGCAGGGGGGTGGGCTGGGGGGGTCTGTCAGGTCCCTTCCCACCCAAACCGGTCTGGGGTTCTAAATTCGGACTGAACCTCGCGCAGCAGACGCAGGGACGAAGACCCGTGCTGTCCTCTCCTCCTCTGCCCAGACAGAGCAACGCAGAGGAACCGTGGTGAGAAATTCTCCCTCCCCGAGACCGCAGAGGGGCTCTGGAAACGCCTCACGGCCCAGGAGAGGGGACAAAGGGGACAGAAAGCCCCATCCCACGCCCTGGAGAGGCCGGGAGGACGCTGCTGGCAGCTCCCCACGGAGCTTTGTGCCCCTCCAGCAGGCTCTTCCCACCGGATTCCAGCCTCCACCCACGAGCTCACGCAGGATATTGGGATTCTCTTCCCTATGGATCGCTGCTAACTCATTAGCGAGAGTAATTAAGCCCCTCACCACCCCCACACCGGCTGCTCCGGAGCAGGGGGCAGCTCGGGGACGCGCGTCCGCGCTCGCACGTTCTTGCCCACGCTGGGCAGCTGCTGCTCCGAACCCCCCTGAGCATTTCTGAGATGCTTCTGCGTCCCACCAGGACGCAAAAAAATGAAGGGGAGGGAGAAAAAAAGCCCAGGCAGAAGCGATTTGCAGTTTATGGAGATGGGTTTGGGACTGCCCGAGCAGCCCAACACAAAGTCTTCTCCTGGAGCCTTCAGAGCAGGCTCTGTCCTCCCACCACGGGCATCAGGTGGTGGACAGGCACCTATGGACGTCTTCTGGCTCAGCCCCAACGCACGGAGCGCAGGTACCTCCCTCCACATCCACCTGCTCTGGAAGGACCACGGTCTGACAAGTCTGAGGAACTCCACGGGGTCACCTCCCACCGAGGAACACGCTCCACCACGGCGAGACGCAGCTGCTTCGCTTGCTGAACCCCAAGTCTGGATTGTTTTGGTGCTTCACCCAGCAGTGGTCTGAATCCCAGAGTGTTTGAGGTCGGCAGGGACCTCTGTGGGTCCCCCAGCCCAACCCCCTGTCCAAGCAGGGTCACCCAGAGCAGGCTGCAGAGGACCTTGTCCAGGTGGGGCTGGAATATCTCCAGAGAAGGAGACTCCACAGCCTCCCTGGGCAGCCTGGGCCAGGGCTGAAGACACGAGGGTTTTTGTACCGGCCACGACGCAGCTACGAGTTGTAGCATCTCCACCGAGTAGAACCACCGAGCCTCTCGTTCCCCTTGGGCACGCAGGAACGCTTCTTCACTCCTCCTCCAGGAACATGGCACGGCCAAAGGCAACCACCCAAAGCTTGAGACAAGGGTGGGATTTCAAAAAGTCTTTTCCACAAAATTTCAAGCGGCCAGGTGAAAAATCAAAGCTGGAAGCCAAGCCAGTCGTGATCCAGGCTGCCACCCGCCGTTCCGAGCGTCCAAGACGGGTCACAAAGCCCCGGCCCCGCTGCCACACGCTCCACAGGCTTGGACCAAGAGATGGGAACAAAGCAAGGAAGACCAAGCCAAACCAAACAAGGAAACCAGGTCACTGAGGAGCAGCAGCGCGGGACGGTGACCTCCCCGGCTGCCCGCGCCACGGACGGGCACCCCAAGGCTTTGCTCCCCCGACGGCCTCGGGTTTGGGTTCCTGCGGGCGCAGAGGCGACAGGAAAAGGCGGCGCGTGGCGATCCATGGTGGCACCGGGATCGTTGCCACCAGGGTCCCGGCGCCGGGGCGGCGCGTGGGGCCCGCGAAGCTTCACCCGCCGTGGGGGAAGAGCTCCCTCCCGGGCTCTGCATCGAGCCAGGGAGGGAATAAAACAGAATCAGTGATGCCAAACGCAACCCCCCGCTGCCAGCTATACAGTAAGAACATTTATTTTGCGCTGACACGTGTAAAAGAGGTCTCTCCCCAGTCAGGCGGTTTGACAGACAAACCCAAGCCACCGTACGTTCGTCTGTCTGTACCGAGCTCCAATTTATACAACATGAACGCTTGTTTCGAAACAAAATTACAAATTAATTCATAGCAAAATACACAAAATCGACTGGACCCTAAGTTTAATTCACTGAAAGAGGAGTTCTTCCCTCTGATCACCTCGAACTCGGCTCCTCCCCGTCGGTCTCCTCCTCCGCCTGCTTCGCCATGAACTTCTGCAGGAAGAGAGCGACAAGACACCGCTGCGTTATTCCTCAGCCCGTGTCGAGATCACAGAAACCCAGAGTGGCAGGGTCAGAAGGGCCCTCTGGGGTCCCCCAGCCCAGCCCCCTGCCCAAGCAGGGTCACCCAGAGCAGGGGGCACAGCACCGCGGCCAGGGGGGCTGGAATATCTCCAGAGAAGGAGACTCCACAGCCTCCCTGGGCAGCCTGGGCCAGGGCTCTGTCACCCTCAGAGGGAAGAAGTTCTTCCTCGGGTTCAGCTGCAGCTTCCTCTGCTCCAGTTTGTGCCCGGTGCCCCTTGTCCTGTCGCTGGGCACCACTGGGAAGAGTCTGGCCCCGTCCTCCTGACACCCACCCTGCAGATATTTAGAGGCATTTCGAAGGTCCCCTCGCAGCCTTCTCTTCTCCAGGCTGAACAAGCCCAGCTCCCTCAGCCTCTCCTCGCAGCAGAGATGCTCCAGTCCCCTCCTCATCCTCGCAGCCCTGTGCTGGACTCTCTCCAGCAGCTCCTCATCTTTCTTGAACTGGGGAGCCCAGCACTGGACCCAGCACTGCAGATGGGGCCTCCCCAGGGCAGAGCAGAGGGGGAGGAGACCCTCCCTCGTCCTGCTGCCCACACTCCTCGTGATGCACCCCAGGATCCCATCGCCCTTCTGGTCCCCCAGGGCACGCTGCTGGCTCATGGCCACCTTGCTGTCCACAGAGATCGTGCTCTGAGAACACTGCAGGTTTCACAAACCCGTTGCCCAAAAGCCAGCCTGCTCCTGATACCGGCGACGCGATTCGCACCAAAACCCCCAAGTTTCGCCCCCAAACGGGCGCAGACCGAGCCACCGAGCGGTGAAGCCCCTGAGCGGAACGGTGGCAAAACACTGGGCACCGGGGGCTCCCCCGGTGACGGGCACCCGCGCCGGGGCGGGAATCGTACGGCCGATATCCGGGTTTACCGCGGCCGCCTCGAGGTCTGCGTCGCTCAGCCTCTTCCCAGGTCTCTTCCCCTCGCACAGCAAGGCCGGGAAATCCGGCCAAGCCCTGCTTTCGGGCACGGCCTTGTTAAAAACCGCTTCTTAAAAATGAAGGGGAGACAACAGCTACCCCCACGCCCTCCTCGCTAAGGAAGGCTTTACGCAGGGGACGGCGGACTTCACGGTGTCTGCGTCCCAGTTTGAAACCAAAACCTCCTGGAGTATGAGTGCACGAGCTCCCTGTGCCGCTAGGGAATCACTGGCAGTCCTTAAAGCAAATATTTTCAGAACAATATTCTTTTCAGCCTCATGAACAGGAAGTTCTGTCTGAACCCGAGGAAGAACTTCCTCCCTCTGAGGGTGCCGGAGCCCTGGCCCAGGCTGCCCAGGGAGGCTGTGGAGTCTCCTTCTCTGGAGATATTCCAGACCTGCCTGGACAAGGTCCTGTGCAGCCTGCTGTAGGTGACCCTGCTTCAGCAGGAGGGTTGGACTGGGTGACCCACAGAGGTCCCTTCCAACCCCTACTATTCTGTGATTCTGTGTTGGGAGAGGCCCCAGCATTATGGGGCCAGACTCTTTCCAGTGGTGCCCAGCGACAGGACAAGGGGCAATGGGCACAAACTGAAGCCGAGGAAGCTCCAGCTGAAGATGAGGAAGAACTTCTTCCCTCTGAGGGTGACGGAGCCCTGGCCCAGGCTGCCCAGGGAGGCTGTGGAGTCTCCTTCTCTGGAGATATTCCAGCCCCCCTGGCCGCGGTGCTGTGCCCCCTGCTCTGGGTGACCCTGCTTGGGCACGGGGTTGGGCTGGGGGACCCCAGAGGTCCCTTCCAACCCCACCATGCTGGGATTCTGTGATTCTGGGATTACCTCCATGTTCTGCTGGTGAAGCAGCGTCCTGCAGTGGTTTTTCACGGCTATTTCGTCGGCGTAGAACAGCGAGCAGATCTGGCAGAAGAAGCCGGCCTTCGGGACGAGGTAATCCAAACCTGCAGAGACAGTGAACGCTAACGACACGCAGCTCTGAAACACCCCGCTAGCAAAACACAGCCTTAAAAAAATAAAATCAATTCCTTTAGCCAGCTCTGCTCAATGTGTTGCTACCAGCAGGCAGTGAGTCACATTTTTTCAGGACTCCAAAAATCCGGCTTCTCATCCGAGCCGGTCACCTGCCCCGCTGCGATGGGCAGAGGACACGCGCTGCTCCGCGACAGGGCAACCAGCCCTCTGGAGCCGAAGCTCACCACAACTGCCTCGGCACCTCTGGGCCTCCAGAATATTTTATACACAACTTTTTGCCAAGTTCAACCTCCGTCCCACAGCGCTACGCGAGCGTTTTCCGCCACGGAGCACGCTGCCAAGCCAGGATCCACGCTTTCCTAGCGACTTCTTTCACAGTGCAAGCGTTGTGAGTGGTTTTAGATGAAATTATTTTAGATGTGGGTCTTGGAATATATATAAAAATAGGCACACATCTTGAAGCCACATCAGCAGTTCCCTCATCTCGACACATCAAGAAGTTGTTGGTAATAAAATCTGTCCCAGGATCAGAACAGCAGGTAGATACCACACTGCACCATGCTGATTTTTTACATATATAAACCTGAGTCACCACGCCTGGAGGTATTTAAAGGATGGGCAGACGTGGCGCTTAGGGACCTGCTTCAGTGGTGGACTTGGCCGTGTTGGGTTTACGGCTGCACTTGGCCATCTTCAAGGTCTTTTCCAACCTGCATGATTCTATGATTCTGTAAATAAAGTAGCCTGTACTCGTAAATTCAATTTTAGGCAAAAGGAACTTCAAATTCCAACAGCAGAAGTCTGCAGGAGCCGGGGTAAGAACACAGAGGACAGGCCACACGGCCTCGGAATGAAAAGTGGCCCCGAGGCAAAGGAGGCGTCTCCAAAGACGTGTCCAGTTCTGGGCTCCCCAGTTCAAGAAGGATGAAGAGCTACTGGAGAGAGTCCAGCGGAGGGCTACAAGGATGATGAGGGGACTGGAGCATCTCCGCTACGAGGAGAGGTTGAGGGAACTGGGCTTGTTCAGCCTGAAGAAGAGAAGGCTGCGAGGGGACCTTATAAATGCCTACAAATATCTGCAGGGTGGGTGTCAGGAGGATGGGGCCAAGCTCTTTTCAGTGGTGCCCAGTGACAGGACAAGGGGCAATGGGCACAAACTGAGGCACAGGAAGTTCCGTCTGAACATGAGGAAGAACTTCTTCCCTCTGAGGGTGACGGAGCCCTGGCCCAGGCTGCCCAGGGAGGCTGTGGAGTCTCCTTCTCTGGAGATATTCAAGACCTGCCTGGACAAGATCCTGTGCAGCCTGCTGTAGGTGACCCTGCTTCGGCAGGGGGGTTGGACTAGATGACCCACAGAGGTCCCTTCCAACCCCTACTATTCTGTGATTCTGTGATTCTGTGAAAGGGGTGAGAAAGCCGTCTCCCAGCACGACGGGCAGGGAGCACCCGGGGTGGGCTGTGCTGCCTTTACCTTTTGGAGTTCTCTGCGTCTTTGACCCGTCCGAGGAAGCCGCTTTCTTCTGCTTCGGCTCCGGTTCCTTGTCTCCCGGTCCCGGTGGACCTAGAGAGGCCACAGGAGAAGGTCAGACCGCGGGGAGCTGCCACGGGCCCTGCCCTTCCGCGCGCTGCCCGGGCTGGTCCTTCCCCGGAGCACCTGGAACAGGGGCTGTCGCAGGACAAACCAGGCGTTTGGGCTCTGAACTCTCCACGCTGTCCGGCTGGCGGGGGACGTCACGCACCAAAACCCCGCTTTCCCTCCGCGTCCCGCGTCCCAGCGTGTCCCAGCACCCTGCCAGCTGCGGGCCGGGGGCAGCCGAGAAGCCGTTTCCTATTTCGCTGTCGGAATCGGGTTTTAAGCCTCGATTTTACCTGCTTTAACCTCTCCTTCCCAGTTTTCCACTCCTCCCGTTCAGGAGGAACTAGTCCTTTCCTCAGTCCCACTCCTTTGCCTGAGGTTTTTACTATAAAGGAACCAAAATCACTCATTTATTGTGTATGAAATATATTGATTATGATTTGTCACTGCTGGTTAGATCAGAAATCAACTCAAGGGCACAGATATTTAAGAGGTCTTTTCCCAGCCCAGAGAAGCTGTGGCTGCCCCCTCCCTGGCAGGGTTCAAGGCCAGGTTGGATGGAGCTCTGAGCACCCTGGGCTTGGTGGAAGACGTCCCTGCTCATGGCAGGGGGGTTGGAACTAGATGAGCTTTAAGGTCCCTCCCAACCCAAACCATTCTCTCATTTTATGATATCCCTTGCGTTAGGTGACAACAGCTATCTGGGTGGGTTGGCACCTTCCCAGTGCACATGGTATTTATATAAAAGATCTTTAAAGGTCCCTCCCAACCCAAACCATCCTGCGATTCTGTGATTCTAATTTCTAGCAGAACATCGAAGATATTATGCATTTTCAGTAAATGCTTTTATTGATCACGGGGATGCTTGTCTTCTGTAGCATCAAGATCAACACAATATATAACATTTAAATGGTTCTGGGTGTGCACAGAGCCAACCAACCCCTTTCCTGACGTTCACAGAAACTGAAGTTTAAAACACCCCAGTTTAAGCAGCTCCTGCACATCCACACGACTCGGCTCGCCCCAGCCAGGCAGCGGGCGAGCCGGGAGCAAACCCTTCCCCAAACCCCGGCGCGGAAGGCGCTGAGTCAGCAGGGACAGAACGCAGGCTGGATCCTGGCCGACAGCCCCGGCGGAGCCTTCGCCCACGCCTCGGCCAAACCCCGGCTCCGGGCTGGCTATATATAGCCCTCCCGACCCGGCTCTGCGCTGGACCTTCTTAACCCTTTGCTGATCCCACGCTACCCGTGTTCTTCTACAGTTTTTCCCCCAGACCCAGCCTGGAAGCTGTTCATTCTTTGTATCTCTGTGCCTGTTCCATCCGACTCGCTTGTTTTAACGAAGCTGGGCCCTGTAATTAAAGTCTATAAGCTATCTGCACCGTGTCCAGTAGGTTACCAGGCCTTGCATTAAAGGCTAGAAATGTTTTCCCCAATTTTAGCCATCATAAACACCAGAGGAACATTTCCAATCAACACGCTGCTTAACGTTACGTCAGGAGAAAGATGTGCTGTAAAAATTATTAATAAACCATCCCACCTGCGGGCTGCTGTTCACTCTCCATCTCCTGGTTTTTCCCCCCAGAATCTCTTTCACCAGCTTCCCCAGAGACTTTGGGTTTTGCAGCTTCCTCTGTGCGCTCCAAGGGTCTCTCTGGGCATTCCCTGGGCACTGGCTGCAAGGCATCTGATTTTCCACGTCCCCTCTGGAAGCTACGGACGGTTCCTTACCTTTTGACTTTGAGAGCGCAGCCATTTCTTCTTCTGGACTCGTATCTCCTAGAATTTCCATTTCTTCTGGTCCTGCGACAGCCACAATATCCTCCTCTTCTGGTCCTGCACCGGCAGCATTTTCTTCTTCTGGTCCTGCAACAGCAACGATGTCTTCATCGTCTTCACCCTCGTCCAGATTTTTCCCTGGGAAAGTGTTTTCTTCTTCCTCATCTTCCTCTCCAACTTCATCTACTGTAACAAAGTTTAGATCTTCCTTCATACGATTGTAATCGGCCAGAAAATCATCTTCATCTTCGTTAACTTCGTCCAAAGTCACTAGAGGGTTATCTTCGTTGTCCTCTGGGAGCTCATCCACCGTCACCAACGCGCTGGGATCATCGGGCACCTGAGAGGAACCGAACTCTCTGGCATCCTCCACAGCCTCCTTCTCCTCCTCCTTGACACTCAAGCCCGTCGGCTCGTTGAGGGGCAGCTCTTCTACGACCCCGATTTCATCCACCGTTACCAAGGGTTCGGCTTTCAAATCCTGCTCCTCAAAAACTGACCTGGGGACATCTTTCTGCGAAGCCAGCTCCTCCTGCTCAGACAGCTCGTCCAGAGTGACAAGGGACTGCGGGTCCTTCACCGCTTCTGACATCAGTTCCTCCTCTTCAGTCACCTCATCCACCACCACCAGGCCCTGCGGGTCACTGAGCGCTTCTAGGTTGGCGACTCCCATCAGCTGGGCGGTCACGTCCTCCTCCTCACCGATCTCGTCCAAGGTGACAAAAGAGAGCTCGCTCTCGGCGATGCACGCCACGGAGCTCTTCTCCTTCCTTCTCTTGGAACCAGGCTCCGAAGAGGAGGGGCTTTTAGCGCCTTCTTTTCTCTTTCCCCTCAGCGGATTTCGCCGTGTTTTAACAGGAGACTTGATCTCCTCGACGACCTCATCCACAGTCACAAATTCATCCAGGTTAAATGGGAACAGCTCTTCATCCTAGGAAGTGTGAAAACGTGAATGTACCAAAGCTCACCGTCTGCCCAGTGCCCCCCCCCCCCCCATCCGCAGGGCGCTAACGGAGAGCATCCGCACGCCGAAGCGGGCGCAAGGGGAGAAAAAAGCAGCGACTTTTCAGGCCTTCAGTCTCACGTGGAAGAGTTTTCATTCTCAGGGCTTAAGTAAGCAGGTTTAATTCAGCAACCCAAAGCATTTCTCAAAAACACAGCGGGGGAACAGACAAAATTTACGTCTATCGGAAGCGCTGGGCCGATGCCCTGAACGCTCCTGCGTGTTTCTGCGCTCGCTCGCAGGAAGGCTACCAAAACCCCAACATCTCCAGAGCATCCTTTTCGCTCCGAGGGTGATGGAGCCCTGGCCCAGGCTGCCCAGGGAGGCTGTGGAGTCTCCTTCTCTGGAGATATTCCAGACCTGCCTGGACGTGGTGCTGTGCAGCCTGCTCTGGGTGGCCCTGCTTGGGCAGGGGGCTGGGGCTGGGGGACCCCAGAGGTCCCTGCCAACCCCACCGTGCTGGGATTCGGGGATCCTCGCAGCAGACCTTTCAGGCCAAGGCGAGATGAACTTTCCTGCTGCAGAGTCAGACTGCAGCTCAGGTGCACGCTCAGAGCAGTCCTCTGGAAGAAAAAGCGATCTGAAATTCAGAGGCTACGTGTCCTTTCGTCCCTTTCTTTTTTAGAAAGCTAACAAATAGCAGGAATAACGTGGGCTTCTCCAGCCCCAATCTGATGCAGAAACCTGAGGAATATTTAATGCCAGGTGGGCACAGAGAAGAAGAAAGGAAGCAACTGGTTACTTTTCAGCTGAAATCAAACATTCCTGTACTCATTCTTCCAGGAAAGGGAGAACACAGATTTTGGATCTTCTCAGCTGCATAACTGGAGAACCAAGCAGTCAGAAGTCCCTGACATTACAAAACCCTTTCTCACAGGGTGCAGGATTTCCTCTTGGGGATGAACAAACACATCTGGAGCCCCAGCTGTGAAAGCCTTCTCTATTGCCATCCCCACCGCCAACTCCACAAACACACCGCGCCGGTGACGCGAGCAGTTTATGCAGATTAAGATTAATAAAAGGATTCCGGTCTCCAACTTTACCTCAGAAACCCCTTCTCCATGGGGACCCACCGCTTACCTGGCAGATCTTTGATTTGATCCTGTAACACTACTTCTACAAGCTCATCAATATGGACTTTTCTTACCTTCTTTCTGCTTTTCTTTCCCTAAGCCCCAACTATCTGAGAGAGGGAGAGGGTATCTCTTTTCGCCTCCCTGTAAAAAGCAGACTCTTCAGCAGCTGAGCCTACAGGCTCCCAAGCTCTTGGCTGCACCCAAAACCTACAGAATCACAGAATCCCAGCATGGCAGGGGTTGGAAGGGACCTCTGGGGTCACCCAGTCCAACCCCCTGCCCAAGCAGGGTCACCCACAGCAGGCTGCACAGCACCGTGGCCAGGCGGGTCTTGAAGATCTCCAGAGAAGGAGACTCCACAGCCTCCCTGGGCAGCCTGGGCCAGGGCTCCGTCACCCTCAGAGGGAAGAAGTTCTTCCTCATCTTCAGACAGAACTTCCTGTGCCTCAGTTTGTGCCCGTTGCCCCTTGTCCTGTCACTGGGCACCACTGGAAAGAGCTTGGCCCCATCCTCCTGACACCCACCCTGCAGATATTTGTAGGCAGCCCCCGCTCTGCGGAACCCCCCGGAAATCTCTTCACCCCGAAGAGGTACCGTGGGCGGGGACGTTCCGCCTACCTCCTGGTGTACAGAACCATTTAGAAAGAGCCAGCTGACTTCAGCCTTCCCCTCCTCCTCCCAGGTGTGGTGATGAACCAAGAGCTCAGGGGGGCAAGTGGAGACCCAGCGAATTAATTCTCTCTCTCAAACAAATGACATCCAAGACCAAACCCCCCCTCCTCTCACCACGCACTTCCTGAGTGAAGTTTCTCTCCCAGATGACGTGACTTCACAGCTTTACACCCGCAGTCTAACAACTGGTAATATAAAAAATTCCCTAGGGGAGGACGCTGAAGATTCTTAGCACACACACATGTGTTTTCAAAACTACCTGACTTTTTTATTTCTCACTTCCAGCTCGATCCTCACCTCCTTCGCACTGCCGCCAGCGTCACTTTTTGAAGTTTTCGCGTTGCCACCAACAGGAGCCTGCAAAATCAGACAGAAGTTCACATGAAACCAACTGACTCAACCAGCCCGTCTGCAAGAGAAAAAACACTAAAAAAACCAAAAATCATCTATTTTATCCCTTAATGAACTTTTTAAAGTTGTCCAGACTGCTGCTCCTGTCCACGTGCTCGGCAAACGCCGAACCACGCAACCGCGGGCGGCAGCGCCCAGGCACAGAGTCCGTGGCAGCACCTCGCTGAGCGGCCTCGTCTCAGAGCCTCTGCAGGACCAGACAAAGCAGACACCAGCTCACAGACGGACAGAAAGCGTACGAATTCCCGTTCAGAACCACTCCAAGCACATGAAGTGACGATGTTCAACCATTAAGACTCGCTTTCCTGCCATTTTTTCCCCCGAGGAGCGCTTTCAAACCAGTTAGGCACCCGCGTCGCGCACACTGCGTCTAAAGGCAGGTGGTCGCCCGCCATCTCGCCGTTCCACCTCGTCTGCTGGCCCACCCCAGCTGGGGGGTCTACAGAAACGGGAAGGGGAACGTCATCGGCTCGTCCCGCACGCAACAGCCGAGAGAAGCGCGGAGTTAAGTTACCGACCGGGCACGCTGAGCCGGCCTTCCTGCCCTCCTCACCTTATCGCTGCCGGGGTCTTTCTTCACGCTGAGGGATCTACTCTCTCCCTCTTGAGACTGTTTTGAACTAGCCCTAGATTCCACTCGTGAGTCCTTCTCTTGCTGGGACGGATTCCTCCCACTGCCTCCCCTTCCATCCACAGCAGAAGCTCTGCTCACTCTGCACTTGCCGCTGCCGTCTCCCAGGCTGGGCTGGCCGCTGCCAGGTCGCAGATGATCCTCGTCTTTTGGCGCCGTCTTCTTCTCCACCGCTGCTTGGCCGCGGGCCTCGGGTTTGGAGGGAGCTTTCTGCTCCCCTGCTTTACACAGGGCAGGCTCAACTCTCTGTGCCAGAGCCCTTGACTTTGCTATATCCGGAAGGGACACCACCGCCTTTAAAATGATTTTACCAACCGAGGAAAGTTCGGCGACAGATAAAGAGGAGCCCAACGCGACTGCTCTGCAGGTTTCATCAGGTTTTGCTGGTCCCGGTCCTTTAGCTTGGTGTGTTTTGATCAAACCTCCCTCGTCGTTCTCACTGACAGCATTCGCAGCGCTTCCCACAGCAGCCTCAACGCCGGCCACAAATTTTTCAAGTTTCTTCTCTGTCTCCGCCCCAGTCTTGACCGTAAGCTTTTCGGAGTCCTCCTCCGCAGCTCCTCCAGCTCTGAGCGCAGACTCTGCTGTTTTCATCTCTCCAGCTGCGTCCAGCTTCCTCTCCACGGCTGCCCCAGCGCTGAGGGCAGGTTTCACCTCCGTTACCTGAGTCACAGGCATCTCACGCTCGGTTTTCACAGCGTCAGAAACCAGGTTCTGTTCGGGAGCACCCACCTCCGCGTGCGTGACGACGGGCGACGCCGTCTCCACCGCAGCCGCATCGGCATTGGGGGGCTCCGCCGCGGGGACGGCCCCCGCCGATGGCTTCACAGCGCGGTCCGACGGCGCGGCGTCAGCCGGACCCACCGCGGGCAGCTCTGCGGGCGCGTCAACGGCAGGAGCAGGCAACTCTTCATCTTCATCTTCCTCTTTAGTGTCCTCCTCTGATGTAGAGACAACAGCGGGTTCAAGCAGCTGTGGCTCAGCGTTCTCTTCAGCTGCCTCCTCCTTCTCCAGCGGCAGGACCTCTTCTGGCTTGGCTTCAGGGGGTTCGGTATCAGCGGATCTGACAGGTGCCACAGCAGCTTCCACTCCGGCACCCACCCTCTGCGCCGACGGTTCTGCCGCTCTCGCAGCGGGCTCCCTTGCAGCTCTTTCGAGATGGGGCTCAGGGGGCTCTGTCCGTACTGCTGACATCTCCGCTGTGACATTCGAGGTGGAAATGGGTCCTTTCTTTGCCACGCTGGGCTCTACTGGAGGATGAGCAGCTGCTGTTTGCACCACTCCTGATCCCTCTGGGTATTTTTTCAAGCCAGAGCTAAATGCATTTAAAAGAAACAGAAGAGATCAAACTATGTTGAGCATTCTACAGACACCAGTAACCTCTCGACGCAAACAGTGCGGGATTTCAGGAACCTGATGGGGTTCAACCAAGGCAAGGGCAGGGTCCTGCCCCTGGGGAGGGACAACCCCAGGCACCAGGACAGGCTGGGGCGGCCCTGCTGGAGAGCAGCTCTGCGGAGAGGGACTGGGAGTGCTGGGGGACGACAGGGTGACCATGAGCCAGCAGCGTGCCCTGGTTGCCAAGAAGGCCAATAGGATCCTGGGGTGCATGAGGAGCAGTGTGGGCAGCAGGGCGAAGGAGGTTCTCCTCCCCCTCTACTCTGCCCCAGTGAGGCCCCATCTGCAGTGCTGGGTCCAGTGCTGGGCTCCCCAGTTCAAGAAGGGTGAGGAGCTACTGGAGAGAGTCCAGCGCAGGGCTGCGAGGATGAGGAGGGGACTGGGGCATCTCTGCTGCGAGGAGAGGCTGAGGGAGCTGGGCTTGTTCAGCCTGGAGAAGAGAAGGCTGCGAGGGGACCTTCGAAATGCCCCTAAATATCTGCAGGGGGGGGGTCAGGAGGACGGGGCCAGACTCTTCCCAGTGGTGCCCAGCGACAGGACAAGGGGCAACGGGCACAAACTGAAGCAGAGGAAGCTCCAGCTGAAGATGAGGAAGAACTTCTTCCCTCTGAGGGTGCCGGAGCCCTGGCCCAGGCTGCCCAGGGAGGCTGTGGAGTCTCCTTCTCTGGAGATATTCCAGACCCGCCTGGACGTGGTGCTGTGCCCCCTGCTCTGGGTGACCCTGCTTGGGCAGGGGGCTGGGCTGGGGGACCCCAGAGGGCCCTGCTAACCCCACCATGCTGGGATTCTGGTCCCCTCATCTTGCTACTCCTTCCCTGCCAGAAACATGCGACAAGGTCTTCCCGTGTCTAACAACACTGAAGATATTTTCTGCTTCTTATCAAGGGTCACGCAGAAGAACGCCTGGTCAGGTCTCACAAGGAGGAGACCGTTGCCTCCGACAAGGAGCACGCGTGTACTGCTGTTTGTAGGGGAAAATGTCCATTTTCCCTCCCGGTCCCCAGCAGGACGCTGGGCAGGAGCTGGGATCCCTGCAAGAGCTGGTGCTCTGATTAACTACCACGGCGAGCTCAAGGCCGCCCGCCCGCCGTCAGAGCTACCCTGCGAGTCAGGGACAGCTCAGACACCAGACGCTGCGGCCCGAGGAGAGGTTTGGTGGCACCAGGAATGCCTGGCTTCCCTCTGGAAAGAGCCAGGTTTGGGCAACGCAGTAACATCCGTGACAGCGTAACGGCAGCACTCGAAATGGAAGTTTGGGACCGTCCTCACACAGTTATGTTTTGATGGTAAAATTTATCCAGAAATACGGATTTGAATCACAGAAGGTGTTTTGAGTCATATTTGTTAACAAGAACTCTTATAATAATCTATCCATTTACTAAAAAAAAACATCATCAAGACTCTAAACCCAACAAATAGTCACTCCACAATGAGAAATTTTACCACAAGCAACGTCAATGAAACAATTTTAAATGGAACACCCCAAGGCCACCGTTCCCCATTTCTAGGTTGTGGTGTGAACACAGCACCTAAACGTTTGTTTCCATCAATTCAGGGCCCTGGACCACAGCATGAAGTTCATGTTATGAAGTTAAACGAGGAAGTTTTGGTTTATTTTTAGCATTTGGGAACAGAGCCAGGTGCTCTGACAGAGGAAAGCGCTGTAGGACGAAAGCAGGCAATCGCTTCATGGTTAAACACAAGGAAAAACTGGCTTACCAACATGTACATCCAAACACACTTCCCAGGACCTGCAGTGAAATCCTGGTCAAATGAGTAAAACAATAGTAACAAAACTACACAGAAAACAGGATTTCACCCCATTCGTGCCCGTTCTGACTTCAAAGCCACCACGAGCAGGACAGCGGCAGGCGACAGGGCCCGCGCACGCAGGCCTGCAAGGAGCGGCAGCGGGGACCCGCGGAGGGATCCCGCTGGGGGCCTTTTCACCCCGAGGCGGCTCAGCACCCCGCTCCGTGGTGGGGATGCGCTCCGTGAACACTTCAGACACGTCACATAAAGCCTTCTCCACGCCCAAGCCATACCTTCCTTTGCTTGGCTCCTCCGTCTGCGCTTCTTTTTTCACCACCTCGGCCTGAAAGGCAAAGGTCAGGGTTCAGCATCTGCAGCTTTCAGAAGCACCAGCCCAGAATTTGCATAACCCAGCTAATTAATACCACCACGAACCCAAAATTAGGCAGGTATCTCCCCGGACAGATGAAATGACAGTAACCTGTTCCCCACGGAACACATGTTCCATGAGCTGACCAAGCAAGCGCAGGGCAGCGTGAGGGATGGCATTAAGGCTGGCAGGCAGAAGGTGCAGCACGTCACCAACGGCCACGTTCCTCCCCTCCTCAGAGCTGCCCTGGCTTCGGAGCAGCCTCAGCCTTCGGTCTGCGCTGTCTTGGGGCAAGAGAGGTGGCTACGGGCACCTTCTCCCAGACCCAGCTCCTTTGCCGTGCTGGAGAGGAGGCCAGCGGCTGCGGAGCGCAGGGGGGATGCAGCCTGACAGGCGAGTGCTGCACCAAAACCAGCGTCACCCCGTTCCTGCAGACACACCGTGTCCCCAGCCGGGCAGCCCGGCACACGGATGGGAGCATCTCTGCTGCGAGGAGAGGCTGAGGGAGCTGGGCTTGTTCAGCCTGGAGAAGAGAAGGCTGAGAGGGGACCTTCGAAATGCCTCTAAATATCTGCAGGGGGGGTGTCAGGAGGACGAGGCCAGACTCTTCCCAGTGGTGCCCAGCGACAGGACAAGGGGCACCGGGCACAAACTGGAGCAGAGGAAGCTCCAGCTGAAGATGAGGAAGAACTTCTTCCCTCTGAGGGTGACGGAGCCCTGGCCCAGGCTGCCCAGGGAGGCTGTGGAGTCTCCTTCTCTGGAGATATTCCAGCCCCCCCTGGCCACGGTGCTGTGCCCCCTGCTCTGGGTGACCCTGCTTGGGCAGGGGGCTGGGCTGGGGGACCCCAGAGGGCCCTGCCAACCCCCACCATGCTGGTATTCTGGGACTCTGTAATTCCTTGGCACGAGCACTTTCAGGAATCACAGAATCACAGAATAGCAGGGGTTGGCAGGGCCCTCTGGGGTCCCCCAGCCCAGCCCCCTGCCCAAGCAGGGTCACCCAGAGCAGGGGGCACAGCACCGCGGCCAGGCGGGGCTGGAATATCTCCAGAGAAGGAGACTCCACAGCCTCCCTGGGCAGCCTGGGCCAGGGCTCCGGCACCCTCAGAGGGAAAACAACATTTTGCTCATTTTTCCATGCTAAGGGACCTTACTACTTACATTTGCTAGACTTGAGAAAAAAGCTTGTAAGCCTGAAGATTGGGCTATTTCCTTCAGCTACAAAGTCTCATAAAGGATATTACACTTAAATGCATCTGACATCAAACACAATTATAATTTATGTTCTTCAAAATGATCTGAAGTTCACTGTACGAACTGGAATACAAAATGAAGTGGCTCAGAAGAGGAGCGTATTTTGTCCTACACAGAGAGAGTCAGCAATGGGGAGAACCTCCCGACAACAGGGAAGAGGAGAGCGAGCAGAGCTCCTGGAAGGCCTAATCCAGGTCCTCGCAGTGGCAGAGGAGCGGAGAGGCCCCCGAGCAGGCACGTGGACTGGATCTCAGCTCTCTGCTCTTCACCAGCAGCGGCTCCCAGCCAGCTCCAGAGGTCCCCAGGGACGCACGCCAGCCCACCACGCTCATCTCCTAGGGACGCAGCGCGCAGGAGGGAAGCTCAGCTGGTTCTCTGAATCAACACATCATTAAAAAGCATTTTTGGGGGTTATTATATCGACTTTGGCTAGCAGCAGCTTGAACGGGCAGCCAATATCTGCAGGGTGGGTGTCAGGAGGATGGGGCCAAGCTCTTTCCAGTGGTGCCCAGCGACAGGACAAGGGGCAATGGGCACAAACTGGAGCAGAGGAAGCTCCAGCTGAAGATGAGGAAGAACTTCTTCCCTCTGAGGGTGACGGAGCACTGGAACAGGCTGCCCAGGGAGGTTGTGGAGTCTCCTTCTCTGGAGATATTCCAGCCCCGCCTGGACAAGATCCTGTGCAGCCTGCTCTGGGTGACCCTGCTTGGGCAGGAGGGTTGGACTAGATGACCCCCAGAGTTCCCTTCCAACCCCTACCATTCTGTGATTCTGTGATTCTGTGACCGAGCCCCGGACGGCGGCCCGGCACGGGGCGGGCAGAGCTGGCACGCCGATGGCCGAACCTCTGCGACCACCAACCCGTCTCACCCAGCCCAGGCACTGGGAACCGCCGCTTTACTGGGAAAGGGGCCCTGCTAGGCTGCCCAGAGAGACCCCCACGTGCCCAAATCACATCTTGTCGCGTGTTGCTGCAGGTCCCAAGCCTCTACAGATGCTGCTCAACCACCATCGCAAGAGAGCCCTACCAGAAATGTCGTTGAAAACACGAACCCCAAACACCACAGAGCTGCCCTGCAGACTTGATAAGCCAGGATGCTTTCCCACGGAGCAGCAGGACCTGCCAATGCAACAGCAACCAGACCGTGACACACGCCAACGGTCAGTGCGCAGCCAAAGGAAAACCGAAAGGCCTTGGGACGCTCGGTGACACCGACAGCTCCGTCAGCTCCGTGAGCTGAGCTACACCTCTGGATGAGTTTTTCCCCCTCCCTGTTGAAGTAACAGACCGATGCCCTTGTTATTTTTAGGCACTTAAATTTTTTCTAGTGCTGAATAAAAGTGAAGGGAAGGGACTAAGGCGCCCTGCCTCTCCAAGCACACCCTTACGTTGGAATGGCATCCCAAAGGCACGCCACTGAAAAGGAGCAGCACCAGACAGGGGACGAGAACTCAAAGAACACAGAATCACAGAATAGTAGAGGTTGGAAGGGACCTCTGGGGGTCATCTAGTCCAACCCCCCTGCTGAAGCAGGGTCACCTACAGCAGGCTGCACAGGACCTTGTCCTGGCAGGTCTGGAATATCTCCAGAGAAGGAGACTCCACAACCTCCCTGGGCAGCCTGGGCCAGAATTCATATAAGTAATCACTTAAAAAAACCAAAACACAACAAAATGAAGCCACAAAAAAACCCACCAAAACAAAAAACCCTATAGACATTTAGGTCCCAATCTTGACACCACGTCTGGATTGACGTTCTCCACCTTGGAAGCCAGAACGCTCTTGGCACGCAGCTAACGTTCGCATTTCTTGGCTGTATCTACCCAATGCAACAGGCACCAAGCTCCCACAGAATCACAGAATCACAGAATGGTAGGGGTTGGAAGGGACCTCTGGGGGTCATCTAGTCCAACCCTCCTGCCCAAGCAGGGTCACCCAGAGCAGGCTGCACAGGACCTTGTCCAGGCGGGGCTGG
The DNA here is from genome assembly GCF_030867145.1 of Opisthocomus hoazin. Classification (NCBI taxonomy): domain Eukaryota; kingdom Metazoa; phylum Chordata; class Aves; order Opisthocomiformes; family Opisthocomidae; genus Opisthocomus; species Opisthocomus hoazin. The sequence continues at coordinate 882,075 of NC_134418.1, read as the reverse complement.
AATATCTCCAGAGAAGGAGACTCCACAGCCTCCCTGGGCAGCCTGTTCCAGAATTCATATAAGTAATCACTTAAAAAAACCAAAACAGAACAAAATGAAGCCACAAAAAAACCCACCGAAACAAAAAACCCTATAGACATTTAGGTCCCAATCTTGACACCACGTCTGGATTGACGTTCTCCACCTTGGAAGCCAGAACGCTCTTGGCACGCAGCTAACATTCGCATTTCTTGCCTGTATCTACCCAATGCAACAGGCACCAAGCTCCCACAGAATCACAGAATCACAGAATGGTAGGGGTTGGAAGGGACCTCTGGGGGTCATCTAGTCCAAGCCTCCTGCCTCTCTGGGGTTCAGCCACTGTCCCTCGGCAGATCACCAGAGTGAAACAGGGAGCTGCTCCCTCCTGCAAGTCATTTCCCTCCTCAGAGAGAAGCTGGAAGCAGCTGCGGGCGCGGAGACCGATGCTGACGTGGCAACTGTGTCTGGAATGGAGAGGACTAAAGCAGATGAGCTGCTAACGATGAATCAAACTAGATCAGAAAAAAACTCGACTAACTTCAATCATCAATCCTCTTCTAGATAGTACTAAAGAGTTGCCTTCCTCCTCTCTTCCTTTGTCCTTTCATCAGGAAATCCTCTCCTCAGTGGAAAGGGATCCCACACGTGTTTGTAAGACAGAGGCAGAGACAAAAGGCAGACGAAGAGCGACAGGCGCGACAGCCCCGAACGCAGGCGAGCTGCTCCCCGCTGCTGCCCCGGCCTCACTCTGCTGCACAGCACCCGCCAACGGCGAGGGCAACACCGGCAGCGGCACCGCCAGCCGCTCTCCACGGAAAGGCAGCTCTGCGCCGCAGAAATCACGCCTTCTCGCAAAGGAAAAATCTCACCTCGGCGGCCTCTCCAGCGGGGGACAAGGTGCAGGTCAAGGTACGCTCGCCCATGCTGTAGGGATACTGCTGCAGGAAGCTGTGCATCGACCGGGCCGCCTTGGGGCTGTCCAGCTGCAGGATGGCCTGGCAGGGAAAGGAGCACAAGCTTCCAAGAACTGTTACTTCACCTTACTTCCCTGCCGCGGAACGAGCTGGTACAGCACGGGGCATCTCGTAGTCCTGAAGGGTTTCAGCATCTTTATAAATATCTGCAGGGGGGGGGTCAGGAGGACGGGGCCAGACTCTTCCCAGTGGTGCCCAGCGACAGGACAAGGGGCACCGGGCACAAACTGGAGCAGAGGAAGCTCCAGCTGAAGATGAGGAAGAACTTCTTCCCTCTGAGGGTGACGGAGCCCTGGCCCAGGCTGCCCAGGGAGGCTGTGGAGTCTCCTTCTCTGGAGATATTCCAGCCCCCCTGGCCGCGGTGCTGTGCCCCCTGCTCTGGGTGACCCTGCTTGGGCAGGGGGCTGGGCTGGGGGACCCCCGAGGGCCCTGCCAACCCCACCATGCTGGGATTCTGCGATCTTCATTTTAAATTAGCTACAAGCAGCATTTTTTTATCAAATCCTATGTTCTTGCCTAAGGAGAGCAGCAGACTCTTCTTTCTGAGAGGCTGAGGAAAGAGATCCCTCCTGTCTGGAATGATCTTCAGAACTAACTAAGGAACTACATCACAAAACAGGGGAGCCTGGATCTTCCCTCCCCACAGGTGTCCAACCTTCTGGCTACAGAAGAGTATCATTCTTTCCTTAAAAGCATCTTCACTTGTTTCAAGCTTTATTAGCAGCCAGACACTTTAAATAGCTCGTAGTAACGGGAGTACAATTCCATCTTAATTGTCAGGATATACATATACACACAGTGATTTCAATCTAGTTGATGAAATAAAAATTCAATGTTAAGTGCAAAAGCAGCAACATTAACGTCTCAAAATTTAAGAACCTGAAAATCCAGTTACCACGTTTTTGAAGTGTCCCAAAACAAAAAGTAATTTCAGCCACTCTGACCTTTTCACTTCTCGTATCAAAATACATTTTTCCCCAAGTTTCCTGCAAAATGGGAACTCGTCTTCCTCCCACCTACACCTCTCACGTCTAAGGCTCATCATTTTTCCAGCCTCCTGGGCAGCTTTGCTTCCAGCGCTCACCAAGCCGCTCTGCATCGTTCAGGCGAGGCAGCAGCTGGAATTTTGCTCGGCTGGGTCTGTCTCCTTGCCCACTGCCCCAGCAGGCCAGACCAACTATTTTGTGTTGAGGATGAGTGGGGAAGAGTCAGACACTTGGACTGCTCGCTAGCAGAACGTTCTTGGTACTGAGAGATGAAAAACCTACCTCTCAACTCCCCCCCCACACCCCCAGGGACTTTGCACCATAGAAAAATAAAAATACTGACCTTGTTTTTATTCTTCAGCACAACGTAATGATCTACTTTCCCAAACCGAAGGCCCACACAAACCACTTCAAGTTCTCGGTACCCGTCATCGGGCAGGTTCCCCAGATGCACAAACTGATGATGGACGGTTTCAGTATTCACCTAAAGAAAAGTGATGACAAAACCTCCTTGAACATCGTAACATACTTTATTAGCAACTACTGAACTAGGCTAGCAGAGCCCCACAGAAAGCTTCTGCATCACTCGGGTGTCATCAGAAAAGAGCACTCACACACGTCCAACCTTCACAGTTTCACATCCACGTCAGATTTTCCAGTTCTCTGTGCAGCGTATCAGAAGAACCAGTTACACTTCCCAGTAAAGAACAGCAAAACTTACAGGGATCAGTTGAGCGCCTTGTCTTAACATGTAATTTTATTTTAACTAACTAGGAAAAATCTCTTTAAAGAACACTGCAAAATATAGCTGAAGTTTAAATAAAATTAGCTGTCTTGAAAACCAGACACCATCTAGTCAGGTTATAAATCGGTCGAGGCACAGACACCTCTCCCACAGACTCCAGCCCCAGTTTTCAAGTTGAAGTTTGGTTTACTCGATCAGTTTGCAGAACACAAACATCCTCGGTCAAGCATCGTTTCTTGTATTTCTCCATGTTCCACCAGAGTAATCTCCCCCACGACGGGGAGAGGCTGCCAGAGAGAGCAGTCGGTGCCTTCTGACCAGGAAGGATTCGGGCGCGGAAGGCGCGAGCGGGCTGACGACGGCCGACGGAGAGCCACCAGCAGAACCCAACGGAGCCCTGGCACCTACTACCATGGGCAGGCCCGCAGGGAAGGGCCCTGGGACACAAAGTCCAAAGGTACCAGCAGCCTTCTGAACTCTTCAACAAGGCTGAAAGACTTGAAAGCTGGGCGTCTTGTAGAAACACAACTCTCACTCCCAACCAGCCAGAGGTTTTTGCCCCCCTCTCCGGGCCCGGGATGTTTTTCTTCCATTATTCCAGGAGCAGAAAAGGAATCTCCCACCCCAGGCAGAGCAGCGGCGTAAGCAGGCGACAGCAGCAGGGTGCTGGCAGCAAGTGCTCTGTGTTTCACAGAATCACAGAATCACAGAATGGTAGGGGTTGGAAGGGACCTCTGTGGGTCATCTAGTCCAACCCCCCTGCCGAAGCAGGGTCACCCAGAGCAGGGGGCACAGCACCTTGTCCAGGTGGGGCTGGAATATCTCCAGAGAAGGAGACTCCACAGCCTCCCTGGGCAGCCTGGGCCAGGGCTCCGGCACCCTCAGAGGGAAGAAGTTCTTCCTCGGGTTCAGCTGGAGCTTCCTCTGCTTCAGTTTGTGCCCATTGCCCCTTGTCCTGTCGCTGGGCACCACTGGGAAGAGTCTGGCCCCGTCCTCCTGACCCCCCCCCGCAGATATTTAGAGGCATTTCTAAGGTCCCCTCGCAGCCTTCTCTTCTCCAGGCTGAACAAGCCCAGTTCCCTCAGCCTCTCCTCGTAGGAGAGATGCTCCAGGCCCCTCCTCATCCTCGCAGCCCTGCGCTGGACTCTCTCCAGTAGCTCCTCATCTTTCTTGAACTGGGGAGCCCAGCACTGGACCCAGCACTGCAGATGGGGCCTCCCCAGGGCAGAGCAGAGGGGCAGGAGAACCTCCCTCGCCCTGCTGCCCACACTCCTCCTCATGCACCCCAGGGTCCCCTTGGCCTTCTGGGCACCCAGGGCACGCTGCTGGCTCAGGGTCACCCTGTCGTCCCCCAGCACTCCCAGTCCCTCTCCGCAGAGCTGCTCTCCAGCAGGTCCGCCCCAGCCTGTCCTGGTGCCTGGGGTTGTTCCTCCCCAGGGGCAGGACCCTGCCCTTGCCCTGGTTGAACCCCATCAGGTTCCTCTCTGCCCAGCTCTCCAGCCTGCCCAGGCCAGCAGCTGGCTGTCAGAACGGGAAAAAACCACACCAGGAGGAGAGGGTCTCCAAGGGCTCCTGTTCAATGTTTCATTCCTCGCACTTCACGCATCACGGAGCTGAGTGAACTCATTCTACTCCCTGCTCCTTCGCCCACGAAAACACATATAAACAGCTCTTTGAGGAGAAAGCTCAGATAACACTGCAATTAGCTAATATGTTGGCACGCAGGGTACTAATGCCAATTTAAAGTAATGTACTTTGATAGCATGTGGAGGAAAAGTCACATTGCCAGCAACTTACCTTAGGGTCAGAATCTTTAATGATAGCAGTAAAGATTGCTTCCTTTAAGGGAGGGGAAAAAGAAAAAAAGACATTGTAAGATTTGAAGTGTAAAATGCAGCTTCGCCAGTGGCAGCTGACTGGCAGTCACTGACTCCTAACAACTTCTTAGTTTCTGCTTTACCAATAAAGTCAACAGCATCAGCGCTTCTGAAATTTGTGGTGTTCTTCTACCAGACCACCAGGACCCAAAAAGACATTTAACACAATCAGTCTTCAACAGGACGAGCCATCAGAACACGTAAAACATAATAAAAGTCAGCTCAAATACAGGGTCCTGCTCTGCACTGAAACGCTATCGCCTGTCCCAGAATTTTAATAAACTTCATTACTTACTTCATCTTTTACAGTCTTGTACTGAGGCACCATGTTGATGCAGAGCTGATTGCCATCCAGTGATATCGGAAAGCAGGTGTAAAATTTCACCATGGAATCTGCAGATTTTCTATTTATTTCGAGATACGCCTTTGAAAACCAACAGAAATGGAAAATAAAAATGTAACTCATGCGAAGCAGCTCCCATCGATGCTTGCAGCGTTACATCACCATATTTGTGTTTTGTTAAAAACACACTCGCTGCTTCTCGAGGCAGAAACACCCGTGAAGCCCCCGTGGAATACCTTCTGGTGAGAGGACACAATCAGCACGTCCCTCAGGCCTCCGAACGGCTTGGCCAGGTTGGACACTTCCTCGGCGGAGTAGCCTTTCTCAGGCAAGTTGGAGACGAGAACCACGCACAGATCATCAAGGTCCTGCAGGCAAAGGAAAGTACACGTTCCTGGTGTTTCTCCAGCTCCACATTCCAGCTGCTGCATTACTGAAGAGGGCATTTCCTTCTACCACGCAAACCCACCGTGAAAGGTAACGAAGCTCTTGCTCAGAAGCAGGCTATCCTACACACAATTACCCCCAAACCTTTCGGCCTTTTTAGGATTTAGCAGCAGAGCATCCTAAACAATATTTTTAAACTTTTTCTCTAATTCTGTTATCTGATCGCCTTCACTGCTGCTTCACTGGATGTATCCACACCCACCCCCAGGCCCATCCTGCACACACCAGAAGCTCAGACCAAACCCACGTCCCTTTCACTCAACCCACGACATGCCCACCCGTCAAACACTGCATCCCACGACGCGACACGGACGGAGCCAAAAGGAGTTTTGGTGTCAGGAACAAACTCTGAGGGGCAGGGAAGCCAGAGTGAAATGGTAGAAGTCCACCAAATCATAACCAGCAAGGAGAAAATCAACGGGTCGGCGTTCCTTGCAAGACACGAGCGGGCAGGGGACTCCGATCGCCCACCAGCGCTTGGGGACCGGCACCAGCCCAGCCCTCACAGCCCCCCGGAGCCCAGCACCCCCAGACCCACCTTGCCAGCTGCCTCTGCCGCCTCTTCGCTCTTCGCAGTCGCTGTCGTCGCTTCTGAAAAAAAGGGGTGGGGGTCAGTAGCTCAGCAGCTTTCTTTGAATATCAGAGAGCTGGAAGAACTTCTTGCTTTACATTTTATCCCCACTGCCACTGTGAAAAATGGAACATTAATTCAGGTAACTCACAGTGACAAATGACACTGGGGAGACACATACAGCATCATGCAAATGTTTCCAGAACGGGTTTAAGTAGGGATAAAAAAAAAAATTAAAATCCCTTAAATAACATGCAAACACTCTGCTGACATTAAGGCCTTATGGGCTGAATAATCACAACCACAAGACCTTCTTGTGGGCACACAGGGACTGTGTGGGTGCCTGGCACGCACCCACACAATCTTTCTTTCTTTTTCTTCCTTCTTCCTGGGACAAGTCCACAGTGCTACGTGACAGGCTCAGCAAAACACAGGCCAAGGGCAGTCACAGAGGACAGGCAAGCGTGGCTACAGGAGAACCACCTCTCCTGTAAGAGGTCTGTATCTACCTCCAACAGGTTCAGCAACGATGACCTTGCTGCATCTCTACTGCTGCAAGCACCCTAACTGAGAATGAATCTGTGCTTATGCTACGTTTAACCCAGAGTCAGAGAAAACACGGGGAAAACAGCATCTCCTGAACCCGCTCCAGCAGGCAACGTGAAGCCATGAGATGACCAGAATTCGTGGTGGAGCTGCACACAGCAAGCCTGAACCCTTCTGCTCAACGAGCTGCAAATAAAAGTCCCCAGGTCGCAGTGAAAAGGTCTGGCTAAAAATAGTAGGTCCGCTGAAGGATGTAAATCTGGGGTGGTTTCAGCCACTTCAGCCACCACCAGGAGCTGCTGCTCTACACTTCACTCAGTGAATCTATTCGAATAGGTTTTCTTTTCTGATGCCCTGTGTTATTTTCATTTCCTGGCCTCAAAAGCTTTCTCACTAAGTTCACAACTCTTTAGGAGAGAAACCAGAAAAACCCTGTCAAGCCTGCAGTTTGCCTTGATGAATTCAAGCTTCATTAAACTCACCCAAGTCCAACACCTCCGCCTGAGGCATCTGTGCAAGTTGCTCTGAAAAAAAAATAATAAAGAAATTCCAGAAGACATCACAAAGTTAAACTTCACATAACTGAGGACGAGCAAAGTCACTTGAAGATGGCGTGAGCGTACCAGAAGTCCCTGGCGCAGGCGCAGGGCTCGTCTCCCCTCTGGGCTGAGCCTCCACGGGCTCTGTCGCGCCGTCCCCTTCCGTAACGTCCTTCGGGTCCGACAGCGCAGCTGCCCCGACCTCTGTCTCAGCTTCCACGGAGCTCTGCAGGTCTTCCTCGATCGGTTTTGCTGGCAGGTAACAGCAGAAAAAAGCATTCTTCATTTCAGTGGATTAAACTCATCAGTTTGTGAAACAAGAACCAACCACACCGTAATTTTCTGCCAGATACTCAGAGCCTTCCTGCCACGTAAATTCCCGCTCCTCATTACAAAACGCACGCACAGGCAAAGCTCCTTCCTGCTCTGTGAAACACCCGTGTGGCTGCGGTTCTGCGGCAGGGCTCGCTCCCCAGACCCCCCTCCCCTGCCCGGCTCCCTGCTCCACTCGACCCCCAGACAGCCCCTGCCCGGCGCCGCGTCCGCCAAGCCCGGCGCACGCAGGGAGCTCGGCGACCCAGCCACCCACCAGGCTGGCACGTCCAGCAAAGGGTGCGCAAAGCTCCGAGTCAGGGACCTCTGGGGGTCCCCCAGCCCAGCCCCCTGCCCAAGCAGGGTCACCCAGAGCAGGGGGCACAGCACCGCGGCCAGGGGGGCTGGAATATCTCCAGAGAAGGAGACTCCACAGCCTCCCTGGGCAGCCTGGGCCAGGGCTCCGGCACCCTCAGAGGGAAGAAGTTCTTCCTCATCTTCAGCTGGAGCTTCCTCGGCTCCAGTTTGTGCCCGTTGCCCCTTGTCCTGTCACTGGGCACCACTGGAGAGAGTCTGGCCCCGTCCTCCTGACCCCCCCCCTGCAGATATTTAGAGGCATTTCGAAGGTCCCCTCTCAGCCTTCTCTTCTCCAGGCTGAACAAGCCCAGCTCCCTCAGCCTCTCCTCGCAGCAGAGATGCTCCAGTCCCCTCCTCATCCTCGCAGCCCTGTGCTGGACTCTCTCCAGTAGCTCCTCATCTTTCTTGAACTGGGGAGCCCAGCACTGGACCCAGCACTGCAGCTGGGGCCTCCCCAGGGCAGCGCAGAGGGGGAGCAGAACCTCCCTCACCTGCTGGTCGCTACCTCGGATCTCTCTTCTGGGGAGCAGGGGGAGGGGGACAGAACAGCCCCTGCCTGCGCGTTCCGAGGAAGGAGCACAAGTTCTCCTGTGCCTTACCCGCAGTGTTTGAAGCCTTCTTGATTTTGCCATCGCCCATCACTGTCGATTTCTTAGTCTTTTCTTTTTTACCTGTGTAAAATAGCCAAACCCAAGCCCGTCAGTAGAAATACCTCTGTCTTACGTTTGTGGAGTATAAAAATACATACAAAAAGGGTTCAATCTGCAAAACTCAACAGATATGACGAAAAAATCCTAAGATCTAAAGCATAAGTTAATTCCAACAAACTACTGAACAGAAGCCACGAAGCAGAGCATCTTCTGTGAATTTGTTTTGGGTTCTGGAGAGAAAACCTCGCTCCCACACAAGCCCACGTGTTGTCCTTCTCCAAAAGGCCCGCATGCAGCTCACGGCTGCCGTCTGCGCGGCGGCTCTGGAGCGCACGGCTACCCCAGTCCTCCTTCCGTCCCGGGACCCGGAGCCAGAAGCGGCCACGCTGACGGAGGAACCGAGCCCACTGCATCTTTAAAAAGCACAGCTTCCCACCAAAAGAAAGTCCGGTCCCTAACTTTGCTCAGAAAAAATTTCTCAGGAAAGGCAGTAAAATAAGCAACAAAAAAAATGATGTGGCTGTCGTTTCCAATGTCTTAATTCCAAATTTTTGTAAAGCGTCGTTGGCTTTTGATGTATTTACCTCAGCCTGTCCTGTTTCCTGTACTGAAGTACTAAAAAATAAAAAGTAGCTGTGAAGTAAAAAAAGAAAACAACACCAACCCAGCCATTCTCCTCTCAGCAGGACACACAAGTCCTTCTGCCAGACCGAGTAATAATAATTGAAATAATTTCTGTCGGGATCGACAGCAGCCCAGGGCAGAAATTTCAGAGCGTTCAGAACGCACAAGGAACATGAGACACTGAGAGGCACTCGCAGTAACGTGACAGAGAGCACGAAATCTGTGGCACAAGAGGCTCAAAGCCAGCCTGGAGAATCAGGCTTCCTTCAGGAGCCCAGCGTGCCACGTCCACCTCCAACAGACGGGGCAAACCTTGAACTTCACAGACTAGGGGCACAGCTCAAGGCGGTGCTTCTTCGCTGCGACTCGAGGGTCGGGTTTTGTGGGGTTTTTTAGAGAAAGAAAGGGTCACGTGAACAGGCAGGTGTGTGAAAGTACAAACTTGATGTTTTCCTGCAGCCCCCCGAGCTCCAGTTCAGTCACTGCTACGAAAAGCACCCCAGGAACACAAAGACACGGGTGGCAGGCACAGAGCTGCCACCAGGCAGAAGGCAGCCGTGAGCTTACCTGTAAGGGATTTTGTTGTCTTGGTGTTCTGGTCTTTTCTATTATGAGAAAAAAAAATTTAAGAAAAAACGGGTTCAGAGACAATTAATGAACATTAAAACAGCTAAAAAAAGCCCAGAAACAGCAAAACACCAGCAACCAGACGCGAGCCGGCGTCGTTTCCAGTCGTTGTAACCAACGCCGACGCACGTGCTGGCAGCACTTACTTTGTACTCGATGCAGCTTTTTTAACGTTCTGAGTCCGTTTTTTCACATTCATTTTGGCCTGGAATGCATAGAAAGAAAAACTTGTACTGCGTCATTTAAACTTTATTTCTAAATGTGACATATACACGCATAAAAACATTATTAGTAATTATTAATAGTAATTAAGTGTAGATATTAATATAGGTTGTATCTTTAGTATCAGTTTAGCAAACACTGATTCACAAATATCAAATTTAAGCAAGAAAAACAGAAAAACGGAATTAGGAAGTGCGTTTACATATTTATTTTAGACAGCTGTTTATGAAATGGAAATTAAAAAGACATTAAAACCACCATTTTTCCGGAGAGCATCAAGTTTTGGAGCAAGACACCAAGCCAGACGCCAAGCAGCCCGCTGTGGCCCAGCCCGCTGCTCACCTGGCCGGGGGACGCTTTCGGCTTCTCCGCTACGCTTATTTTCACCCGCTTCCCGTTCAGCAGCACCGGCACCGTCTCCCCGTACTCCACAGCCGCTATCACAGCTTCCTTGTAGTTCATTTCCAGGAAGGCCTAGAAGAAAGGGCACCCTCAGTCCATGTTTGTGTGACAGGCAGGGCTCAGTGCCACTTTTCCCCCAGCAGATCTGCTCGCGACAGAACGGCAGGCAGCTCCCTCACTCGAAGCTCATGCGGCGTTTGAGGAGGAAGTTTGGGGTTTCAGTGCTGCACAAAAAGCATTCTCCTTCCTCTAACATTTAAGGCTTAGGTAGCACGTGAATTTCTGAAGGGCAGACTCCCAGCTATTCCAAGGCTCCTTGCCATCTTTAACGACCAACGGCCCAGGCAGCCTCGTCCAGGACCCGAACGCCGCGCTGCTTCACCGCCGGACAATTCCCTCGGCGTTCCGACACCAGGGCTTTCTGCAGGAGAACTCACCTCGTTTCTCGAGCGGAACACAAGGAGATCGCTAACTTTGCCGAACGGCTGAACGATTTTTTTAATATCTTGGTCTGAAAAGCCATCATCTGGTAAATCCGATATTTGAAGGACTGTCCCACAGCTCAGCAAGTCCTCTCTCAACAGCTACAAATTGAAAACAGAACAAAAATAAACATTTTCCAAGCCAAGTCCAGTAAGAACAGAAAAGCATCTGTAACCAAACTGACTTTGCAGTGGACAGACTGCGCAGATCGCAGCGGCATTTTGAGCTTTTTGCTTTTCAACACCAGGACAGAGCCACAATTTTGTTGTTCTGCTACTCCACCTCAACCTCCCGTTATCAGAGACACAGAATCACAGAATCACAGAATAGTAGGGGTTGGAAGGGACCTCTGTGGGTCATCTAGTCCAACCCCCCTGCCGAAGCAGGGTCACCTACAGCAGGCTGCACAGGACCTTGTCCAGGCAGGTCTGGAATATCTCCAGAGAAGGAGACTCCACAGCCTCCCTGGGCAGCCTGGGCCAGGGCTCCGGCACCCTCAGAGGGAAGAAGTTCTTCCTCATGTTCAGACGGAACTTCCTGTGCCTCAGTTTGTGCCCATTGCCCCTTGTCCTGTCACTGGGCACCACTGAAAAGAGCTTGGCCCCATCCTCCTGACACCCACCCTGCAGATATTTGTAGGCATTTATAAGGTCCCCTCGCAGCCTTCTCTTCTTCAGGCACAGGGTCACCAAGTCCCACTACACCTTTGTGCTTTCACCAGGCACTACAGATCGGTGCAATTCCAGCTGTCTGGGCCGTGTGGGTATGGAGCTGCACAGTTCCTCTCCTCTCCTTTCCAGGCAATGCCCTCTTTGCTTATCGCTCCGAGGTGGGAACCACCACGGATGACTGCACCCACCCCAGCGTCCGACGTTAACCAGACACAAACCTGGCTGACCAGCAGCGCTCCTCAGAGATCCCAGCAGCCAGCAGGACGGACTAGGACAACACTGGCTTCAGACCGTTGGTACAACGAGAGCAGTAGGTTGCTCTGCCTCGTCTTTTGTGCTCAACAGGGCAAAGTGGACACTTTCTGCCTCCTCTCCGTGACTTTTACTTTCGCAGTGAGCTCCTCCAAACGGAGCTCATCGCTCACGCTTCGCACACACAAGTGCCCAGCAGAGCGAGGACCTGAACTTCATGGGCATTTCTTTCTGCTGTTGGAAAGCACTACGGAGGTTTTGCTTCACATCTGCTAGAAAATCCTCGCTGTGTGAACTACCACAGCCAGCAAACCTCTGCATGAAGACGGCAGCGTCTGTCGCGTGGCATCAGCAAACAGAACAGCTGAGCTTCCCACAGGCGATCCCCCCGAAATGCGGTGCTCACCTAATTCTTCAAATCACAGAGAAAAACACTCAGAAACTCACCCTGTTATAAGGAGGACAAGGTCCGCTGGTTCCTGCGGGTAAGTCTTCCTCCTCCTCTTCCACTTCTTTGCCTTCGGGTGCATCATCAGTTTCAGGAGATGAAGAACCTGACCCAGGCGTAGAAGGAGCGTCTTTCTTCGAAGCCTTTGCAGAGCCACTTGTTTTCAGTGGCTTCTTCGTACTCCTGGGCGTCTTCCCTGCGGCTCCATGAGAGGGTGGTGACTTTCCCGATCCCCAGGAGCCCTGCCCAGCTGCTCGAAGTGACTTGTGCTTATTGAACTCTGCTACAAAGCCAGGCCCCAAACTTTTCACTACTGCCTCCAGAGCGGCCTTTCTGTCTGTGAGCGGAAGGGAAAACAAACTGGGTTTTGGTAGTTTGCTTTTAAAATTAAAAAAAAAAAAACTTACATATATTCCTGATTGGTTTTCTTCAGTTCCAGTTTCACCACCCCTTCCTGATTCAATCCTGAGACGTGCTGAAGTTGGAGACTCTTCCTCACACTCCAGCAGAGATGGCCTACACGTAGTAACAAACCTCTGCACTATTCACAGAATCACAGAATAGTAGGGGTTGGAAGGGACCTCTGTGGGTCACCCAGTCCAACCCCCTGCCCAAGCAGGGTCACCCAGAGCAGGCTGCACAGCACCGCAGCCAGGCGGGCTGGAATATCTCCAGAGAAGGAGACTCCACAGCCTCCCTGGGCAGCCTGGGCCAGGGCTCCGGCACCCTCAGAGAGAAGAAGTTCCTCCTCACGTTCAGACAGAACTTCCTGTGCCTCAGTTTGTGCCCATTGCCCCTTGTCCTGTCACTGGGCACCACTGAAAAGAGCTTGGCCCCATCCTCCTGACCCCCACCCTGCAGATATTTGTAGGCATTTCTAAGGTCCCCTCGCAGCCTTCTCTTCTTCAGGCTGAACAAGCCCAGCTCCCTCAACCTCTCCTCGTAGTGGAGATGCTCCAGTCCCCTCACCATCCTTGTAGCCCTCCGCTGGACTCTCTCCAGTAGCTCTTCATCCTTCTTGAACTGGGGAGCCCAGCACTGGGCACAGTACTCCAGATGAGGCCTCACCAGGGCAGTGTAGAGGGGAAGGAGAACCTCCCTCGTCCTGCTGGCCACACTCTTCTTGATGCACCCCAGGATGCCATTGGCTTTCTTGGCAGCCAGGGCACACTGCTGGCTCATGGTTAACCTGTCGTCCACCAGGACACCCAGGTCCCTCTCCGCAGAGCTGCTCTCCAGCAGGTCCACCCCAAGCCTGTACTATTCTCACTATCTTCTCACGTAACCTGACATCTTTAGTTACACTGAAAACGCGACGTGGCCGGTGACATCTACGCAGCTCCTACCGGCTGGAGCTGAAGAACGACCGTGTAACTGCGCTGTCAGGGCACGTCAGCAGGGAAAAGCAGTTTTCAGGACTCTGATCCTCCTCTCACACACTGATGCACAGCAGTACTCCCTGCCTCGATGCCTTCTGCTAAACTCTGTATCCTGCTCTGTCTTGCTCTTTGTCCTACAGACTGACATTCTGTTTTAAATTATTCTTTAACGATCTGATACAACATTAATTTCCTGCATGCTTGCTTTCTGTGGAAAATTTATATTTTGGTTATTAATTGCCTCTTCCCCTCATTATTCTACACTAGAATGGCTTCCCTTTTACCCTTGCGAAGGTCTCTGAAACTGCCCGTCCCTCCACAACTTTTCTCCCAGACTTCTTCCCCACAAGAGCTCTGGACCTTTTCATTTTCTGAAAGCACACAAACGCCACAGCACACAGCTCAGAGAAAACAGCCAACCTTTTAAAATTCCCCTATTGTATTTTTCTCTTCAGAATTTAAAAAGGAACAAAAACTCTAAACAAATTGGCATTTCAGCCAGAGACTGAGCTCAGAATGAACTTCATGGAACCGAGCAAGCTCACACAGCTTTCCTAGAACAGCAGAAGCTGAACGGAGAGGCACACAGCGGCGCAACAAACAAGGGGGAACGGCTCTAAACTAAAAGAGGGCAGATTGAGATTAGAGATTAGGAAGAAACTCTTCCCCAGGAGGGTGATGAGGCCCTGGCCCAGGCTGCCCAGAGAAGCTGTGGCTGCCCCCTCCCTGGCAGGGTCCAAGGCCAGGCTGGATGGAGCTCTGAGCACCCTGGGCTGGTGGGAGATGTCCCTGCTCATGGCAGGGGGGTTGGAACCAGATGAGCTTTAAGGTGCCTTCTAACCCAAACCATTCTACGACTCTATGAACTTAACTCTTACAAAGGATGTTTCACTGAAAGTCTTCCACGTACCACACTCTTATTTTCCAAACACGCTGCTTTCCCTGTAAACTGAACCTCCACTCCACGCAGCTTCTGAGCACTGCATTTACAGAATCCCAGAATCACAGAATCACAGAATGGTCAGGGTTGGAAGGGACCTCTGGGGGTCACCCAGCCCAGCCCCCTGCCCAAGCAGGGTCACCCAGAGCAGGCTGCACAGGACCTTGTCCAGGCAGGGCTGGAATATCTCCAGAGAAGGAGACTCCACAGCCTCCCTGGGCAGCCTGTTAAATTTTCCTCCTCCTCATCTACACTGCCTTCACAGAGCTCCTGTTCTGGTGCTGAAGGAAGGAGAACCTTCCATTGTCTTCAGTTCTTGACTGTCCGGACTGGCTTAAACACTGAGCACGCTTGGAACAGACACTTGGTTCCACAGGTATCTGATACCCTTGCCCAATTCCTGACACCACACGAGGAAGGCTTCAGGCCTTTCAGCATGCCCCTTTTTTCCCCCAGCCTACTTCTCACAAAGCAACAGCAAAAGGAAAAGCTGCTTTTAGAAACAGAATTTTGCTACAAAAAACGCCCAGGTGGCACCTGGACCTTTTGAAATCCACTCGGTTTTCCCAAAATTACAGGAAGTGTCAGCCTGGCAGCGCGTACCCACCCCCCGTACCTTGAGACCGGGTTGACCTCCTCGATGCCCAGTCATTGCTGGAAGACCTCTGAGGTCGCGAACTGGTTCTTAGCGGGTTTCTGGAGCGCTGCGGTGACCTGGACCGGTGTCTGGGGCTAAGGCGTCGCATCTGCCGTGGGCTTCGACTCCTCGGCCTTGTTGACCTGAAGCGGCCAGGGCTCCTGGACCGCGACCGCGACCGGCGCAGAGCATAGCCAGAGCCTGTGAACCTCGACCGCCGGGGACTGGGGCTGGCAGAGTTGGATCGACGCCGCGGGGTCTGGTTTTCTTTTCTGTCGCCAGCATTCCTATCAGAATAAAGGCATAGAGCGAGTTTTGACCAGGCAGAAAAGACTCATTAATCCAAGTCTGTTAAAACCTACTTTCTGCAAAAAAGAACCCAAACTGACAAAGTTAGGGTCTAATTTGTTAGCAAACACACTTCACGTACTGGGAACACGTTTGCTGTATGAATTTAGGATGGGTAGATGGAACTGAGAAGAAGCAAGCAGGAGAGAAAAACCTGCCTGGTACAGGACAAAGCTGTACAGAACACCGAGGTCACCAGCTGCAGTGCTGTGAAAAAAATAACAGGAAAAGGATACATGACAGAGTAAGGAATTAAGATACTTTCCTTGCTTCTTCCAGATTTAGTTTGGAAGTAAGCAACCTTGAGACGTTCTGTCTAGAAGATGAACAGAGACTGAAAGAGAGATCTGAGAGGACTACATAAATCTACGTGGCCTGCATCCTTCTGCTCCCTAGAGAGGTCGACTCGATGAGGAACATGGAAAGATGCAACAGTGAGGACATCCCTGAGAGAAACAGTCCCTCTTGGAGACAGCGACGGCAGCCAGGCACAGTAAAACCCTGCCAGGACAGATCATGGGAGCAAAAGGGAAAACCTTGAAAACCGCCAGAGCATTCGCCTCAATATCCAGAACATTTCATACGGGCTGGTCAGCTGGCAGGCTGTGTCTCTTAACACAACGTGGAAGAGAAGTCCACATTGCAACTGGAAAGTGGCTTCATCTGGAGCATCAGGGCTTAGTGAATCGGCAGGTCGAGCCCTGTTCTCGCTGCCTAAGACTGTGGTTAGACAAGGTTCCTCCACAACAAAACAGGTCGAGGAGAGAAGACGGACAGCCAGGAGAAGGGAATGACAGACAACCGAGGGAGCTGCTGCCCAGCCTTTCTGGCCAGCAGCGAGATGAGGACAGCTGGACAACCCTCAGGTCTCCTAAATTCCATCCCACCCCACCCCAGGGATTAAAGCCTCACAGCGTCACTTAATTAGCGCGTTTCGAACATCGTGAAAAATCCATGCAAATGATGTAAATCCCATCATTCCTGTGCTGAACGTTTGCAGGCACTAACAAAGCGCCACAATTTACAAACAGCAAGCACGAAGAGAGGTACCAGAGCGTGAACAGGACAGGGCAAGCCCACCGACCCTGCCCCGAGACCGGACCGCCGGACTGCGGCCACCGAGAGCCTCCAGCTGCATCCGGACCCTCCCCGCGGGAGGCATGCGCTCGTCAGCACGGGTGGGAGAAAGCACCACCCTAAAACACAGCTCCCGACCCACCCGCGAGCACCGAAGCTCCCTCGCTCACAAAAAGCTCTATTAAACACTTCTCCACTTCATCAAGGTCCTCCAGCGAAGAGCAGATCCCTTCGCCTCGGCTGAGGCACCACCAGCACCCCTGGACACCTCACCCAGCTTGAGGTTTTAAAATACAATTCTTCTCCTCGTGAAAGTTTCAAAAGCATATTTGCTTTATTTCTCTCTTTAAAGTTCTATTTCTCCTTGTTTAGAACATGGAGAGGCCTCAGATGCACCCTGCAAATTAACCCGCCCTACATACTCAGCTTTGTAACGCTTTTTTTTTTTCTTAAACTGAATAGTCAGCTTCCCAGGAATTGTGTCAAACTAATTAATGCAAAGTCACAGGAAAATCCAGCCATAATTAAAGTCCTATCGTTCCTACTTGTATGTAAATCAAAATGCGTACAAATATTGACCCAGTAAAACAATCTTGCTGAGATTCAAGCAGAATTAGGCCACAGGGGACGTTTTTAAAAAAGAATTAATAGTAACCAGCAGAATTCCACAGGGCAGAAGAGAGAGGAGTTCCTGAATTCCAGCGTGTTTCCAGCTTGCGATCCCGCAGCTCCCCACGGGACCTAGGGACTGCAGCGGCTGTGAAATCCGAGCTCGCACTAACACGCCCGTCATCCAACTGGTCTCAGGCTGCGACAGGGAGCGGCTTAACTGGAAACCAGAATGGGTCTGAAGGTCAGGAATCACTCACACAGTCCGCCCAGTGAGCCCGCACCCCTCAGCCTCACAGAATCACAGAATCACAGAATAGTAGGGGTTGGCAGGGACCTCTGTGGGTCACCCAGCCCAGCCCCCTGCCCAAGCAGGGTCACCCAGAGCAGGCTGCACAGCACCGCATCCAGGAGGGTCTGGAATATCTCCAGAGAAGGAGACTCCACAGCCTCCCTGGGCAGCCTGGGCCAGGGCTCCGGCACCCTCAGAGGGAAGAAGTTCTTCCTCATCTTCAGACGGAACTTCCTGTGCCTCAGTTTGTGCCCATTGCCCCTTGTCCTGTCGCTGGGCACCACTGAAAAGAGCTTGGCCCCATCCTCCTGACACCCACCCTGCAGATATTTGTAGGCATTTATAAGATCCCCTCGCAGCCTTCTCTTCTTCAGGCTGAACAAGCCCAGTTCCCTCAACCTCTCCTCGTAGTGGAGATGCTCCAGTCCCCTCCTCATCCTTGTAGCCCTCTGCTGGACTCTCTCCAGTAGCTCTTCATCCTTCTTGAACTGGGGAGCCCAGAACTGGACACAGTACTCCAGATGAGGCCTCACCAGGGCAGTGTAGAGGGGAAGGAGAACCTCCCTTGTCCTGCTGGCCACACTCTTCTTGATGCACCCCAGGATCCCATTGGCTTTCTTGGCAGCCAGGGCACACTGCTGGCTCATGGTTAACCTGTCGTCCACCAGGACGCCCAGGTCCCTCTCCGCAGAGCTGCTCTCCAGCAGGGCCGCCCCAAGCCTGTACTGGTGCCTGGGGTTGTTCCTCCCCAGGGGCAGGACCCTGCACTTGCCCTTGTTGAACCTCATCAGGTTCCTCTCTGCCCAGCTTTCCAGCCTATCCAGGTCACGCTGAATGGCAGCACAGCCTGCTGGTGTATCTACCACACCTCCCAGTTTGGTGTCATCAGCAAACTTGCTTGAGCCTCGCTCGGCTCCTCCGGCCAGCACGGCAGGACTAACGGGAGCACGGTTAGCAGGCTCGAGGGCAGTCTGCTCGGGCTATCAGTCTTCAGGCTCTCTACAGACTTCACTCTCACAGAATCCCAGAGTGGTGGGGTTGGCAGGGCCCTCTGGGGTCCCCCAGCCCAGCCCCCTGCCCAAGCAGGGTCACCCAGAGCAGGGGGCACAGCACCGCGGCCAGGCGGGGCTGGAATATCTCCAGAGAAGGAGACTCCACAGCCTCCCTGGGCAGCCTGGGCCAGGGCTCCGGCACCCTCAGAGGGAAGAAGTTCTTCCTCGGGTTCAGCTGGAGCTTCCTCTGCTCCAGTTTGTGCCCGTTGCCTCTTCTCCTGTCGTTGGGCACCACTGGGAAGAGTCTGGCCCCATCCTCCTGACCCCCCCCCTGCAGATATTTAGAGGCATTTCGAAGGTCCCCTCGCAGCCTTCTCTTCTCCAGGCTGAACAAGCCCAGCTCCCTCAGCCTCTCCTGGCAGCAGAGATGCTCTCACCCTTCTGGAGGCACTTTAGATACCGTGCCACTTACACTGTGAAACAAACTCAGGACAAAAACCACAACAGCACCCCACAGAATTTTATAATGAAATCACGACACCACTAACAGAGCTTGCCAGCAAGCAAAACGGAAAAATTAATTGCATTAATTGCCACGTTTCTAACAGCAACTAATTCAAAGCAACCCGTAAGCAAAAGCAGTTACCTCTTTGAGGAGTGAGACTCGGGGTTCCAGTCAGGGTATCTGTGAAATGTTAAAAGCACCAGCGTCAGTGAAAAAGCTGAATTTGCCTCCTGAGCACAATTCTCGCTCACGCGCGGCAGCTTTCAGAGACAAACGTTCCCATCGAGGACCCCCGAAGCACCAAGCGTCAGTTCATCCCCTAAGGGTCTAAAGCCGGTCCCGAACAGCGCCCGGACACCCACCACCCAGTTCAGGAGACCCAACAAGCCCACTGCCACGGCCACGTGCACGCACAGGGAACACTTTGTGCACTACGGGGACGTTTTAAGCAGGTTCCTTACTGTTGGCGTAGCTGGCGGCAGCTTTCGATGTGAGGAGCGGTGTTCTGGTGCAGAATCCAGTCCTAAGAGGAGAAAAGACATCCAGAGAAGCGTGGTTAGCACGGAAAGGGTTCACATTCGACCACAATTTCTAGTTACGTGGTGGCGAATTTCACCTTCCATCAAATTTAACTTCACGAATGTCAAGGTCAAATCTCTCGCTTCAAATTATGACTCTTTAAGCTAAAGAAGAAAATCCTTGATGGTTCTCAAATGGTCTCAGAGAACACAAAGGAATCTAAGTGGAAGCTGAACCAAACGCGTCCCATGACTGGGTTGTCCTCACCACACTTCTACTGCAAAAGGCTGATCCACCGGCCGGCCGTATGGGAAGAGAGAAAGCTCGGAGCGGTCTTCTCAGCTTGTGGGACGGATGGACACAGCCCAGCAAACTGGGCTGAATCAACCAGCGAGCCCGACACAGCGTGGTCTCTTTAAGCCAAACCTCATTTCTGCAGAGCCTTGACTTCTCATGCCGTGAGCTCAAGAACGTTCACTCCTCATAACGTCACAGCTAAAGGTCAGGCAGAAAGTCTGATGAGCTGCTTCACACACGCACTGATTTATATTTAAAAAACCATAACAGATGTTTTACTTGGGAATAACCGATGGGTTAAGCACCAGGCAAATCCAGAGCACAACGCCCTCAATCCTGAAAAATCCTTCAGCACAGGTTTAGCTCTAACCACAGAATCCGTCCCTAGGAGGGGAAACTATGCCTGGAGATGTAATTCTTGTATGATTGTTATGAAAGCAAACTGAGCGAAAGCTGTGGTCAGTTTGCTATCGAGAAGAGATACTGCGTGCTCCGAAGCTGAAAGGCATCACAGGTCATCCCCAACAACTACTGAGCGTGCTTAAAAATCCAACTTCTGGCTGCTGTGATCTTTTAAAACAGATAATTTTGGCTGAATAACGCAACTGGCAAGCAAGGCTTGACGAAATAATTTGCAGATGTGGAATTACACGTCACTTTTTCTAAGCACGCCCTGGTTTCTAACACACAAGCTGCTGAACTGCACTGTTGGCAGCACCCAGCCCTCTCGTTCACTGACAGAGCCGCTGAACGCAGCGCTGGTGCCCTCGGAGCCCGCGGGCTGGCGGAACGAACGCGACCAGGGCAGGGTTAGCTTTGTGCCCTCCGGCAGCACAGAGAGCGGGGAAAAGAGCCGGTCCTGGCATCCACACCAGGCCTCATCTGGAGTCCTGGGTCCAGTGCTGGGCTCCCCAGTTCAAGAAAGATGAGGAGCTGCTGGAGAGAGTCCAGCACAGGGCTGCGAGGATGAGGAGGGGACTGGAGCATCTCTGCTACGAGGAGAGGCTGAGGGAGCTGGGCTTGTTCTGCCTGGAGAAGAGAAGGCTGAGAGGGGACCTTCGAAATGCCCCTAAATATCTGCAGGGGGGGGGTCAGGAGGACGGGGCCAGACTCTTTCCAGTGGTGCCCAGCACCAGGACAAGGGGCAACGGGCACAAACTGAAGCACAGGAAGCTCCAGCTGAACCCGAGGAAGAACTTCTTCCCTCTGAGGGTGCCGGAGCCCTGGCCCAGGCTGCCCAGGGAGGCTGTGGAGTCTCCTTCTCTGGAGATATTCCAGCCCCGCCTGGACAAGGTCCTGTGCCCTCTGCTCTGGGTGACCCTGCTTGGGCAGGGGGTTGGGCTGGGTGACCCACAGAGGTCCCTTCCAACCCCGACCATTCAGTGATTCTGTGAGCAGCCTCTCAACGCTGCAGCGTGCTGCGAGGCAGCGACCCAAGCTGTTTATAAAGCCACTAACGTACATTTTAAGCACAAGACTCCTTCTCATTTCCTGAAGAAGCAGACATACTGGCGAAGCAATCTCCGACAGGCACCAACAGCTTTACCCAGCCGCGTTCAGGAACAGATTCTGTTCACGTGCAGAGGGAAAAGCGCTGCTCTCCCCGGCTGCACCGAGGCAAACCGAGAGCGGACGACGTGCAGCCGCGGCACCGCGCGCACACCGGAGCCAGCAATCCGCCCTCACACGCGGGGTTTTGTCCCCAGTGACACGCCACCACTGAGCAATCCTACGCACCGACAGCCTTCAAGCTCGACAGCAAAAACGGAGAACTATCACTCCAGGATGAAAGCAAACTCATCTGTGGAAGCGAGCGGCAATCGGGCTCCGAGGCTCCCAGTCCCGTGGCCCCGAAGGAAGAACGCGCCCACGGTGTCCCGAGGGAGGCCGCTCCGCTCCCAAGGGGCTTTAGCTACTGGTCCAACGAGCACGAACAAGACTGGCAGGCCTACAAAGAGACATTCTGCTCCCTAACAAACAGGACATTCTTCTCTTCTCCAAGCTTGCATTATACCAGTGCCCTCTTGCATTTCACCCAGTTACAGAAGCCTTCATCTACGCGTATTCCTCCTCTTTAATTCCTCGCCCTTCTCAGTCTTCAGAAATATTCCACTCCCCGGGCAAGTCTGTCCCCAAAGAAGGATCCTTCCCGGCAAAGGACAGGATCCCTTCCCAGCACCACCACTCCATCAGCCCTGGAACGGGTGACACCTTGCAGCCAGCGTCCCACAGCCCAAATGTGCACCACTGGCAAATCTGCTACCTGTGGGTCACGGAACGGGCTGGGTGGAAGGGACCTGACAGACCATCTCGTCCCAAGCCCCTGCCACGGGCAGGGACCTCTTCCCCCAGCCCAGGCTGCTCCCAGCCCCGTCCAACCTGGCCTTGAGCCCTGCCAGGGAGGGGGCAGCCCCAGCTCCTCGGGGCAGTCTGGGCCAGGGCCTCACCACCCTCATACCAAAGGCCTTACAGAAGTCCAAGCAGACGACATCCATAGCTCCTCCCTTGTCCACTGGTGCGGTCACGCCATCGCAGAAGGCCACTGGGTTGGTCAGGCAGGACATGCCCTTGGTGAAGCCGTGCTGGCTGTCTCCAGTCACCTCCCTGCCCTCCCTGGGCCTCAGCAGAGCTTCTGGGAGGAGCTGCTCCATGATCTTCCCCAGCACAGAGGGCAGGCTGAGAGGTCAGCAGTGCCCAGGGTCCTCCTGTCCACCCTTGCTAAAAATGAGCACAACGTTTCCCTTCTTCCAGTCACCAGGGCCTTCACCTGACGGCCAGGACCTGTCAGGTATCCTGGAGAGTGGCTTGGCAGCTCCATGGGCCAACTCCCTCCGGACTCCGGGGTGCATCTCCTCAGGGCCCACAGACCTGTGTGTGGTCGGGTTCCTCAGGCGGTCACAAACCCCATCTTCTCCTACAGTGGGACTTTACTCCCCCAGTCCCCATCCTGCGGTCCACGCTCTCGAGAGCTGTGGGTAGAGAGGCTGCCAGTGAAGACCGAGGCAAAAAAGTTGTTGGGTCCCTCAGCCTTCGCCTCGTCCGTTGTTCCCAGCTTGCCAGCCTTGCTCATAGCGGGGTGCGCTTTCTCTGACCTTCCTCTTCTGGCTGACGTACCTGCAGAAGCCCATCTTGTTACTCCCTGCGTCCCTCACCAAGCTCAGCTCCCGCTGCGCCCTGGCCCTCCTGGCCCCATCCGTGCACACCCGGGCAGCGTCCCTGCACTGTGCCCGGGATCCCTGTCCCTGCTCCCACCACCTGGGCACCACCTTCTTGCCCTGTGGTCTGACCAGCCCGTCTCGACTCAGCCATGCTGGTCTCTCACCTTCCTTCCCTGGTTTCTTACACCCGGGGATCGAGAGCTCCTGCGCTCTGTGGAAAGTGTCCTGAAAGATCTGCCAGCTCTGTTCCGCTCCCCTGTCCCCGAGGGCAGTATCCCAGGGGTCCTGCTGACTCCATCCTCGAAGAGCTGGAAGTTTGCTTTCCTAAAATTCAGGGCCCTGACTCTACTCTTCCCCTGACCCTCATCCCTCAGGACCATGAACTCCACCTGTGCGTGATCCCTGCAGCCTGGGCTGCCTCCAGGCTTGACACCACCGATGAGCTCACTCGCGTCGGTGCCCAGCAGGTCCAGTATCGCATCCCCTCAGGCAGGGCTGCCTGTTACCAGCCTGAAGAAGTTCTCCTCCATGCTCTCCAGGAGTCTCGGGGGTTGCCCACAGCTCGCCGTGCTGTCTTCCCGCAGATGTGGGGGTGGCTGGAGCCCCCCAGCAGGTCCAGAGCCTGCGAGCACGAAGCCTCCTGGAGCTGGAGGAACCAGGCTCGCTCAGTAGGCTCTCCTTGACTAGGTGGCCTAGAGCAGACCTCGGTCTCCAATCCCTCCCCTTCAGCTCTCAACCTGCTCGTGGCTGTTCTTCAGGGACAGCTCTCCACACTGGATCCACTCCTCGGTGGAGAAGGCTTCCAGCTCCTCCTGTTTGCTGCCCACGCTGCGCCACCAAAAAGGTCCTGAAGCAGCAGCTGGCAGTGTCTCCAGTCTCCAAACTGGCCTCTTCTGATGGTGGTCAGGCAGTCACGCACCGGGACAGAACCTGCTCCTGTCTGTGCTGGTTTCACAGCATGGCATTATGTGGAAAAACTGGGAATAAAATGGACTAGCCACTATTTTGTGCCCTTACTGCAGCAAAGGATTCACAAGTTCTGTGGAGAACAACGAGTCCCCATGACTTTACGCAATCTCAAGCCCGAGAAGACACCACCCTCACTTTAAAACTATCTGAGTTAGAAAACAAAAACTGTAATACATGGTAAATATGATCCCTCGTGCTGGCAACGCTGCAAATCTGCTTTGTTCCAAAAGTGACATCTGTTTGGAAACAGAGAAATCACACTTTATTACTCCAACACATCCACAACCTCCAGCTGAAAATGAAGCTGCCCCACGAAACATTTATAAAGCGTTTCAGTGTGTTGGGGGGTTTGTAAAGGCGTCTGAAAGCAGACAACGCTGCGGTGGGTTTCCATCTCAGCGCAGAACTGCGCACTCTCCCCTGAAAAAATGCTGCAGGACACAAACGCACAGGTTTTTGAGGACACCTTCCAGATCACCAGGTGACCTCAGCATCAACTCGTTTTCCAAAAGCCCACCTCTGTGACTACACCTTTTCTTCTACCACAGCACCGTGTACAGCCAGCTCGGACAAAGCCACGGAAACCTTCCTAACACAAGACAGAAACAGGGACAGATCTTTCACGTTTCCGACGCCGCTCCAACAACAACCAGCTTCGAAGTCCAGGGTAATCATTGTTTACCACAAGCCCATGGTATTTCAGAGAGCTAAGCAGCCCACGAGAGAGCTGGTGCTCGTCTGAAGGACACAGGCAGCGGTCTGCGGTCTCCAGCTGCACCGTGGACTCAAAGCGCAGCGCTTCTCCCCGCTCAGCTCTGACCAAACCCGGCAGCAAGAGCCACCCGGGCCGGCCAGAGGCACCGTCAAGGCACCAACGCTCCCCTCGCCTGTGGCTGAAGATCCAGGGAACCCTTCTGGTCGCTAGAGCAATGCTGAACAGTCTCTCCAAAGCCCGTGGCACGACAGCTGGAGCGGCCTTCGCATTCGGCCCCGCACTGCAGGCAGCTTATCTGGCAGCTGCTGACCTGCCACGTCTCCTCGCACGCCAGCATCATCCCCGTGCTTTAGAAAAAAGCCACAAAGCTTAAAAAAAAAATGTACTTTTCATGGACAGCTATGCTATGCAGACAGAAGATATTTTAACTTCTGAACAGCGTATTAGCAAAAAAAACCCCACCTTCAAATCTATACAAATAGCTCTGTAGGTGTTCAGGATTCTTTTCAGATTGCAAAAGAAAATAGAAAAAACATTTACTCGCTTAGCTGCATGACACTCAGCGCAGAATTCGGTGTTTTGCTAGAACGTAGACATCCCGAGGCCATCTTCAGCTCCTGACACCTCGGTAATTAAGCAAGTTAGATACTGAAGAGGAAAGACCTACAGGGAGAACCGATGGGATGCTCAGGGGAACAGCAGCAGCACCTTTCGCTCCAGGCCAGAACTCCGGCAGTGTCCCCACCGCAGCGACGGGAGAGCCAAGCTGGCAGAACGAGGGGGGCACAGGTCGGACGACGCCAACGCCACCCTTCTGCCAGACAGTTCCTGGGGCTTCCTGACTCGCCAGGAGCACGAGCTGGGTCTCGCCTCCAGCCATAATCCTGTAATTTTAATAACCCAATGCCAGGTGACACACTGGAACTCTCTTCCGACAGGCAACGCAGCTTCTGCTTCAACCCTGGCAAGACCACGAACCCCAGATGAGTTTGCACTTCAGTGCAAGACTGGATTAAAAGAATCTATGAAAACAGACAGCTCATCACCATGAATAACCGGAACTTGAAATCCATCATTTTAGCATCACTGAAACTTTGTTTCTCAGACACCCAGCCTCTTCAAGCGCTGGATACAGGGCTATGAGGATGAGGAGGGGACTGGAGCATCTCCCCTACGAGGAGAGGCTGAGGGAGCTGGGCTTGTTCAGCCTGGAGAAGAGAAGGCTGAGAGGGGACCTTCGAAATGCCTCTAAATATCTGCAGGGGGGGGGTCAGGAGGACGGGGCCAGACTCTTTCCAGGGGTGCCCAGCGACAGGACAAGGGGCAACGGGCACAAACTGGAGCAGAGGAAGCTCCAGCTGAACCCGAGGAAGAACTTCTTCCCTCTGAGGGTGCCGGAGCCCTGGCCCAGGCTGCCCAGGGAGGCTGTGGAGTCTCCTTCTCTGGAGATATTCCAGCCCCGCCTGGACAAGGTCCTGTGCCCCCTGCTCCGGGTGACCCTGCTTGGGCAGGGGGCTGGGCTGGGGGACCCCAGAGGGCCCTGCCAACCCCAACCATTCTGTGATTCCGTGGATAAAGCAAAGGCTCTCCTCATTCGGTAGCTTTCACCATCCTCATCCATTCTTGCTCCACGTTACCCGCTTTGCTTGCCTACTTTCTTCCCAAGTCGCCACCTTACAAAGACATTTTACAACACAGCACTCTTCAACTGCTTGTTACAACGTGGTACTGCACACCAGAAAGCACGGTTTCTAGTCACTTCAACCTCAAAACCGCGCTGAAGATCCAGTCCGTCCACACGGGTGCTGGGAGACTGAGAGCCCGTCCAGCTTGCCCAGCCCCTCTTCTCCCACGGCGTGCAGGAGGGGACGGCTGGGGCGGCAAACGCCTTCTCCAGAACGCACCTCCAGGCGCCCGCTCAGCCGGGACATCCCGAGCCGCCCGAGCAGCTTCGCGTGGCCTTCAACAGGTCCTCTTCCATCAACTTGTTCTTCAACCACGATTTCACAACACTGCGGCAAACAGGATCCACGTTCTGTGGGAAACCACCATTTCTTGACGCAAGTCCTACCCCACGCGACCATCGGTTCCTGCTGCGCCATTTCCCCACCGCTCCTCCGGCCGTTCAAGGGTGCCGCTCCGCCTGCCGCCTCTGCAACGCCGAGCACAACTTTCCAGACAAAAAACGGAACATTCAGGTCACCTCTAACCATGCGACCGAGAGACGGCAACTTTATTTGCGAAACCAAACCGTAAAACTGAAAATAAGAGGAATTATTTTTCAGAATTCATTCATACACAAGATTAACATTTCTTGAACAAACTTATTTTTTGCAGTAAGAAAATAAAAACACAAACCCTTAACTCTTCTGGTTATTTTGCAACGCTGTTGTCTCGGCATGGCTTGCCCTGTGAGGTCTCCAAAGAGTCTGAACCGCCTACGCAGCAGCGGGTGCACGTCAAGGAAATGACACCGGGCTGGACACGGCTCATACCCACCAGAGCTGGCAGCAGCTGGGGCAGGGAGAGAGGGCTGCGTGGCTGCAGTCGGAGCAGAATGCCCAGAGAGCACGTGCTACACTGCAGTGCCGTCAGGACAAGAAGTTGTAACCTTTAACCTCTTCAGAAAAAGTCATCGTTAGTTTGTCAGTAAGTATTTATAGCAAAAACAGTTGTTTCATTTTAGAAAGTATCGGTAAGCACGCTAGGGAATAATTCACATTTAAACAGCTCACACTTATCTGAAGTGCTCGGTCCATTTCTTAACACCAACCCAGATCTGTCGCCCTGTTCAATTTTACACATTTTTTATTTGACATCAAACTTCCCTTTAAGTTTTCAAGCAGCCGCAGCCCTCCCTGGCCTTCAGTGCTTCCAGTCCAAAAGCACCTGAAAATCGGTTTTTGCTCTGCAGCCCCAGCGCAGCTGCCACCGTCTCGGCTCTCACCCAGCGCTCTCCACACGCGGCACCAGCACGGGCCGGCAACCCTGCCTGTTTCTGCAAACCGCTACCAAGCGCCCCAGACCACTCACAATTTAAACACAGGACACTACTAACGAATTCTTCAATTTTTTTTAAATTACTTTCTCCTGTATTTCTGACACACCAAGCCTAGGTCTTTCAGGAAAAACCACAGCTTTCAGATTGATTTCTCCCTCCCAGTACCCACCAGTTCCCCGCTTTTCCTCCCTCAAGAGCTGAAACTGTTGTTGCTTCAGAGCCGCCGGCTCTGTGGTAGCCCTCGCTCTCCGGAACAGCCAACACCACACAGACCACGTTTGGAAGATTAAATTTTTGCAGATAAATGGGCTGCTTTGGCTCAACGCTGACTTTGCAGGCAGGGGGCTGAACACACGAACGTCTCGCCCACCCTGCCGCGGCTCGGCACCGCGTTTCGGCACACATTTCAGTCACCCAGATGACGCCAGCATTTTACTCCACCGATAAAGGGTTCGTTTTGTCATTTGAAACCCATTGCAGAAGAGAGAAATCACTTTTAACATTAAAAAAATAAATAAATATCAAGGTGCACGGCAACTTTGAGATGGAATTTGGAACAGAACTCGCTGCGCAGCAGGTACAGGAATTCACTAGCACCGCTTCCAGCATTTCCACATCTGCACGGAAGCCCCCACGCTGGCGAACAGCATCACAAGTCACTTAACACACGGTCAAAAATTAAGTTTATAAAACAGCGCAGCAGGTAAGATGCCGAGCAGAGGTTTATGCAATAATCTTTGAAAGACACTCACCTTCATGTAAGTGCATTCAATGTTACACAGAGAACACATATGCGGAAATATTCTCGGAGACGTAGCATAGTAGTCGTTCATCATCGACGGAGTGGGCAACCTTTTTATCTTCTGGGGATCGGGCTGCAGGAACGCGGGAAGCCAGGACGCTTTCACGACACCAAAAGGAGATTTAATCGGCCCCTCCGCCTGCGTCTGGAAGGGCTTCTGCCCCGCTGCTCCCGAGCCGCTCTGGGCGTTGGGCGGGCTTGGCCCGGCTTCGCGATGACCTCTTTCGTGATGGCTTATCGCCGCAAGGAGCCCAGGCGAGAAGGGCGGGTGGGTGATGGGTGGCATGACGTGCTGGGCGACAGGCTGCTGGACCACGGGCAGCATGATGGGCGGCATCAAGGGCTGTGCCAAGGGAGGCATCATCGGCGGCATCATGGGCGGCATGACGGGCGGCATCGCCGGCTGGGATACGGGCTTCCCGACGGGGAGGGCAGCGGGTGCTGCACACAAGCCGGACACCTTCCCCGTGGCCTCAGGTGGGAAAAACGCCTGAGCGTTGGAGGAATCGTTCTGGAACCCCGTCGGTTTCATCATCTCTTCGACCGGAAACACTGGATTGCAGGGCACGCCGGCTGGTGGGACACCCATTGAGACGTTCTGCTCTCGCTGGAAGTCTTCCCTGTTCTCCCCGCTGGGTGCTTCGGGGTTGTAGACGCGTGCTTCCAGAGGCTCTTCGGTCAGCACTTTGGGATTATACGCACGCACTTCAAGAGGGTCTTCAGTGTAACCGTATTTGCTCGCGTGCCCATAATCGATGACTTTACTCTTGACTGCTGCGCCGCTCGCACCACCCATCGTGTCTTCTCCCCGGCTCTGAGCGTGCAACCCAGCCACGGAATGACCCATCTTACGGATCCGTATCTCTCTCAGGATCAGCGGCATGTTTTCAGGCGTTAACTGATCGTCTGGATAGCGACTGAGTTCCTCCAAATCTTCATTGGACAGCCCAAAACTCGCTAAAATACTGGAAGCGCTTTCTGGCGTGTAGCGGTTCTGGGCATTGGAGTTCTGCTCCGAGATCCGTGCCGAGGAGGACGGCTTCTGCCCCGCTGGCCCAGCTGAGCACGGGCTGCTATCCCAGTGACTCGTGCGCGGCTCAACCTTCTGCTCCTGGTGCAGGTTCGCCTTCCCTTTGACCTGCCTCGGATCAGGCCTGTGCAGAGTGACCCGCACGTTTATCCTCTGCGAACCCGTCCACTGCAAGGTTTCAGGTCCCGAACACCTCTGCGGCGTTCCTTGAGGCGTCCCAGGCGCAGGCTTTCTCGGCGGACCGCCCGCACCTCCTCCCCTGAAGGATCCCGGAGGCTTCGTGCCGGATGGATTAGGGCCCCTCGGCCTCGGAGGTAAAGTTCCTCTGGGGCTAAACATCGCGCTTTTCAGAAACGCCTGGTTTAGCCAAGCATAAGGAGGTGCAGAACCGGTGGTAGCAACCGAGGTCAACTGCTGCAGAGCCAGCTGTGTCTTAATCTGCGCGAGCTGTAAAGGAGGAGGGCCCAACAGAAGTGGGCTCGCAATGCCAAGGTTCAAGGAATTCACAAGTGGTGCGAAACTTTCCAAGAATAACACAAAGCTGAAAGTTAAAAGACAAGTATTAGATGATTTCGTCTTTTCCCCTGCTTTACACAGTGGGTTCTAGAACCGGTCAGAAAACAACAGAAGGCACAAAGCAGTATTTTAGTGACAGTTTAAACGGTATTGTTGAACAAAAACATTTTCTTTCGCTGCATAAAATCTTAATATGCAGAGAACAGGTAACAGATAATTAAGTAAACGAGCTTCACCCAACAAGTCCATCGCCAGAGATGACATACCTAGTGATGACACTCTTTCAACAGCATTTTCTGAAACTTGACATTTCCATTCCTCATGACAACACAGTTTGGATTTATTTACAATTGGAACTGTTTTATCAGCAATGAGACAAAACACGAAAGCCCTCTCTCCACGTGCTTCTGCGGTACGAGTGGGAAGCGAAATCGTTCTGCAGAGAATTCACAACCAGTTACAACTCGGATGTCAGATCAGCGTGGAAGCGATCTGAAGTCAGCTGGGTTTTCAGGAGGGACACTCCCATGACCGCTCCCGTGGGTAAACGACCATACCCTGAAAATATTCACAGGGTGTGACAACATTCAAATTCTGTGGCTGGAAACATTCCATTTCGCAGATGTTAAGGGCAAGGTTTCATATCGACACAGCTTTGAACAGAAAGATGCAAAACGGTACAAAAAACTGAACCCATCTACGTACAAGCACAAAGAAAGCGCGACGGCAAGGGACGCCGCCACCTTTTCCTTCGGCCGAACCCACCGAGAACCCGGCCCCGCAGGCAGTGACAGACCGTACAAACACAGCAGAGTAAGGCAAAGCGGTGCTCACGCTACCAACAACGGCAACACCAGCGCGCTCGGGAAACGCGTTCTCGTAGCGTCCTGCAGGTGCCTCGGCTGCCCAGCTCCGCGCCCCGAAGCCGCAGCACCGGCAGGAGGATCCCCAGCTGTCCTCACTCCACCCCGCGCAGCCTGCCGTCTCCCGAGCTGGAGGACCTGCCGGTTCCGTTCTTCTCGCAGCAACGCCTCAGCTCTGAGCGAGTTTTACCGGCGGGTTTTCACTAGAGTAACGTGTTTCCGTCTGAACATGAGGAGGAACTTCTTCCCTCTGAGGGTGACGGAGCACTGGAACAGGCTGCCCAGGGAGGCTGTGGAGTCTCCTTCTCTGGAGATATTCCAGCCCCGCCTGGACAAGGTCCTGTGCAGCCTGCTGTAGGTGACCCTGCTTGGGCAGGGGGGTTGGACTAGATGACCCACAGAGGTCCCTTCCAACCCCTACTATTCTGTGATTCTGTGAACCCTAACCGGGCTCGCAGGCATTCCGAGTTGTTTCTGAGCTTGCGCGTTGACTTTCTGCAGCGCTGAGGTTCTTGTCTCACCAACACTAATGCCATCACAGGTTTTGTTTTCAAATCTCACTTGAGGTGACTCGAAACAAAAGTTTTTCAAGTGAACGGAGGTGCCTCTCTCATGTCTGTCATGTCAGGACTGAAGATTCGAAGCTTGAGAACCACAACTCAAAAAATAAAAACTACACAGCTACAGCAGGAGAGGTGATCCATGCACAAGCTGCAGGAGACTCGGGTTTTACAGCCTGTAACTTGTTACTATCTGTCTGTTAAGCATTTTCTGTAAGTTCTGTTAGCAATCCTTTAATTTTAACGGAGTACAAACTGAAGTCAGGCCCAGGAGAAACAGCAGCTACAGAAACATTAACGCTATCGCTTCCCCACCGCAGAAACAGAGCAAGCCATAATAAAGGCTCCCACCAGAGCCCAGCCCCAGAACCCCGGCCTCTCCTCCAGGGCTCCTTACCCAACCTCCCTCCTCCTGCAAGAAACTCAACTGTATTTAAAGGGTAACTGGGTGCCAGGCCCCGTTCGCTCAAGACCGTTTCACAACAGATGTTGAGCAAACACCCAGGCAGTAACCGCCTGCCTCTCAGTTTTGTTGTTCTCTGGAACTCTCATCACTGGAGGGCAAAAAAAAAACGCTCGGCACATTATCTTGGAAAGCAGTTGCAGAGAGAACAATCACAAAGCCACCCATAATAAGCATAAATAAATTAGGAGAGAGCATTTTAAAAATAGCCACGCTGGTTTGCAAACTGAACCTTAACTCCATCAATGAGGAATCTCCCAGGGCATCTGCTCAGGAGCAAAGCAGAACTTCAAGGGGAAGAACTGTTACCGCTCGATTAGAGCTTTCCAGGCGATGCAGAGCACTCGGCCACCGGCGCGCCGCGACCAGGCAAGCTCCCACACCGGGATCTTCAACCACTGCCACCACGGCTCCCAAACCATCAGCCTCGTCAGGGAACCGGCGGGTGGAAAAGCCAACCAGCACGCCACACGGTCAGCCCACCCCCAGAATGCCACGGTGGGATGTCTGCTGGTTTCTGACCATCATTACAGCTCTCGCTCCAGCACCCTCCTGAGGTGCACTGCCCGTCCCACTGTAGGGAAGACCAGGCTGGTGACCGCCTGAGGAACCTGACCACACACAGGTCTGTGGGCCCTGAGGAGATGCACCCCAGAGTCCGGAGGGGGTTGGCCAATGGAGCTGCCAAGCCACTCTCCAGGATACCTGACAGGTCCTGGCCGTCAGGTGAAGGCCCTGGTGACTGGAAGAAGGGAAACATTGTGCTCATTTTTAGCAAGGGTGGACAGGAGGACCCTGGGCACTGCTGACCTCTCAGCCTGCCCTCTGTGCTGGGGAAGATCATGGAGCAGCTCCTCCCAGAAGCTCTGCTGAGGCCCAGGGAGGGCAGGGAGGTGACTGGAGACAGCCAGCACGGCTTCACCAAGGGCATGTCCTGCCTGACCAACCCAGTGGCCTTCTGCGATGGCGTGACCGCACCAGTGGACGAGGGAGGAGCTATGGATGTCGTCTGCCTGGACTTCCATAAGGCCTTTGGTAGTCCCCCACACCATCCTGCTCTCTAAACTGGAGAGATACGGATTCTGGCTACCTGCTTACATGCTGGAGAGCCTCAGCGACTACAGCTGCTCACGTGGTGGGTACGGGACGGTCTCGCGCCTTCCCCGGTTCCAGGGTGCAGCCAGCACAAGCTTCTACCCTCTCCCTGTCGCCCTCCTCCCTGCGCAGAGGCCCAGCTGCCCGTGTTAATGGGCACAAACTGGAGCAGAGGAAGCTCCAGCTGAACCCGAGGAAGAACTTCTTCCCTCTGAGGGTGCCGGAGCCCTGGCCCAGGCTGCCCAGGGAGGCTGTGGAGTCTCCTTCTCTGGAGATATTCCAGCCCCCCTGGCCGCGGTGCTGTGCCCCCTGCTCTGGGTGACCCTGCTTGGGCAGGGGGCTGGGCTGGGGGACCCCAGAGGGCCCTGCCAACCCCACCACGCTGGGATTCTGTGTTGCACAGCTCCACGGCCCACCTCTGCCGCAGCCAGGCTGCTGGGAACACCGCTGCACCCGTAGGAACGAGTGCCGATGACGTCTGCAGAGAGAGTTAAAAAAAGGCAGGGGAGGGGATTACAGGCGAGACAGACAGCTGCCATTTGCAGCTCAAGGATTCGACAGGAAAAATACCAACTGAGAACGCTAAAAAAAATCCTAAAGAAGAAACCCAGGGAGGCGGTGTCGATAGATGGGTGACATCAGCGGCTGACAGCACCCTAACAAGGCCACGGAGCCGTTCCAGGGAGCAGCCAGGCCAGCAAACACCCTGCGGCCGTCCCACCGGGAGCAGGGAGCGTGCAAACGCCGAGACCAGCAGCCTGCTGACCCCCAGCAGCCCCGGGGTGTGTTTGGCAATAAATCATTGTCTTGCATTTCTGAACCCTCCGTAGCCTGCTGGCAGAGTCTCTGCGCAGAGCTGAAGCCACCCAGCCAAAGGGTCCCCAGAGGGATGCTAACGACGCTGACGATCCACACCACCCATCTGGAGGCAGGCAGATCCAAACGGGGAGCAACGCCCTGGCTGTGAGAGGTACGGCAGGCGACAGTCGAAGCCGTGGGCACTTGCAGAGCTGCAGCAAATACCAGCAGCCCTGCAAGCAGAAAACGGGAAACGCAGCTCTGAGCAGCAGTGTCGCTGAGTTCCAGCTCCCAGCGTTGAAGGCGAAAACCAAAAGGCACCGACAGCTTGAAGCTGCGCCGTTCCAGGGGTCGGCTCTCTATCAACAGCAGAACCACCTTCAAGTCAGCAGTGCAACAGAAAAATCAATCAAAAACAAGGCAGGAGGCTTAAGTGACAGGTTTGGCAAGGAGACCTCTCAAGAACGTGGAAGCTGCTTCCTCTAGTCCCAAGAGAAGGCTTTATCTGAAGATACAGGCTGGCACGGCCACGGAAAGGGTGATTTTCTGCTGATTTGTCTCTATAAATGGTACTGAATTTTCTGGGTATGCTCTAATTAAAGCCCAGTCAAATAAAGATTGCGTTTCAGTACGACGACACTCTGGGGACCCAGGCACACTGCTGAGACCGACACCACAGCTCATCAAACCCTCGCCCCCAGCCAACATTTTCAGGCCACAGAGACCGAGCGGTGGCAAGCCAGGGAGCCCCGGAGGGGTCACGCTGGGCGCCCCGACACCAAGGTGACTTTCAGCATGCAGAGGGCTGACCCCCGCCAGCAGCCACGCACCCACACAGCCACTCGCTCGCCCACGCACCCCCTCCCCGGCACGACAGGGAGAGGAAAAGGGACAAAGCTCTGTCCTGGCTTCAGCAGGGACAGAGTTAATCGCCGTCCCAGTAGCTGCTGTGGTTTGGATTTGGTAGGAGAGGAATGTTGATGGTTTGAGCTGCTGCCCTGCAATCCAGGGCTTTTCTCTGGGCACGCGGGAGCTGGGAGGGAGCACAGACAGACAGACAGCCAGGCTGGGCCAGGGAGAGCTTCCACCCCCCGGACCCCACGCGCAGCACGCGGCGGGGGGCAGGAACCCTCGAGATCCACGATCGCTGCGCGGGACAGCAAGCAGTCACTGGGTGGGGAGAAACCGTCCTGCACGTTACCTGTTCTGTATGTTGTTATCACTATTATTCTCTCCTCCTTTTAGCGTCCTGTTAAACTGCCTGTATTTCAACCCACGAGTGTGACATTCTGCCCACTCTCCCCCCCATCCCACTAGCAGGGGGAGCGACTGGGCGGCTGCCGACTGTTGCTAAACCCCCACAAGCTCAAGGGACGAGCTAGGGACAGTACAAACAGTGAAATGTGGGGAGCCAAGCAAGGCCATCACTCACCACCCCCTGCACGCCGACCAGCGCCCAGCCAGGCTCCAAGCAACGGCCACCTCGGAAGCCAAAACCCTCCTCTTCCTTCCTCCACCCCATTTTTACCACCGAGCACGACTTTACACGGTGTGGAACAGCCCTTTGGCCGGTTCGGGTCGGCTCTCCCAGCCCACCCTCAGGGGGGCAGAGGAGGAAAAAGAGAAAGCCTGGACGCTGGGCAAGCACTGGCCAGCAGCAGCCGAGTCACTGGTGTGTCACCAACGCTGGCCTAGCGAAGGTGGGTAACTCCATCCCAGCCAGAGCCAGTACAGAACAACACCGGCCCCGCACGATCCGAACACAAAGCACGGGTTAGCAGCAGGACACGGACAGAAGGACAATAAACCAAAGCAGGCCATCGCCAGAGCAGCCTGCTCTCCCCGAACATCCAGCTCAGCAGGATGTTAAGCATTAAACTGCATCTAAAACAATTTTCCAGGGGTGCCCAGCGACAGGACAAGGGGCAACGGGCACAAACTGGAGCAGAGGAAGCTCCAGCTGAAGATGAGGAAGAACTTCTTCCCTCTGAGGGTGACGGAGCCCTGGCCCAGGCTGCCCAGGGAGGCTGGGGAGTCTCCTTCTCTGGAGATATTCCAGCCCCCCTGGCCGCGGTGCTGTGCCCCCTGCTCTGGGTGACCCTGCTTGGGCAGGGGGCTGGGCTGGGGGACCCCAGAGGGCCCTGCCAGCCCCTGCCATGCTGGGATTCTGTGAAACCAGACTCTCCCATCCCTGCTGTCCAACTACATTGAAAGAAGCAACGTGAATTCCAGACCCCACATATGAGGAATTCAAGTTTGATATGTCAGACTTTTTCCCTAGAAATATCAAATCAACTGCACACATTATGACAGCTTGAAAAACAAACCAAACCATTTGTTCCTTGCTTTCCTTCAAACCTACAAAATTACAAAAACTACTCATTAAACAGGCTACTTCCATCTGAAACAAATACAATTTTATTACGTGCATCCTACCACACACCCTATCAACACCCAACAAGCACCTCCCAAAAAGCACCATCGAGTAACAGCACAAATTCAAGAGCAGGACTGCAGGAAACTGAAGTGCTAACTTGTAATTCTCTCCTGCCCCTGTACTTTCCTCTTTGACAATATTGGGGAAAAAAAAAAGTCCTGCAGCCGGAGCAGAGTGCTGCTCAGAGACAGTGAGCCAAGCTGCCTGGCTGCAGAAGCGGCCGTCGAACGCTCAGCCTCCTTGCAGCCAGCAACACCCGCTCCGGCTGCCCAGCCTGAATTCGGTGCCAGAGAACAAGGGCACCGTTTCCCACCTCCAGAACTGC
The DNA here is from genome assembly GCF_030867145.1 of Opisthocomus hoazin. Taxonomy (NCBI): domain Eukaryota; kingdom Metazoa; phylum Chordata; class Aves; order Opisthocomiformes; family Opisthocomidae; genus Opisthocomus; species Opisthocomus hoazin. Next base: position 845,651 of record NC_134418.1, on the reverse strand, counting down.
GGACACCACAGGGCAGGCGACTGGAAGCAACCGCCCCCGAGCTCTGTCTGGCTGCTAACTCCAGGGAAAACCCACACGGAGCTCCAGTGTGCGAGCACACGAACTGCTTAATGTGCAAAATTAGCAAGTCTGTGAGCTAAATGCTAAATTAATGCTGTCAAGCTTCAGCAAGACACCGAGAGAAGCCATTACACAGCCATCTCAAACATGCAAGCACCTAGAAAGAAGTAACAGAAACTAAAGCTTTCTAAATGTAAACAAACTGCGATACATACCTACCTGGTGGGCTGATCTCAGCCAGCAGCCACACACACAGAGTCACCGAATCCCAGAATCCCAGCATGGCCGGGGTTGGCAGGGCCCTCTGGGGTCCCCCAGCCCAGCCCCCTGCCCAAGCAGGGTCACCCAGAGCAGGGGGCACAGCACCGCGGCCAGGGGGGCTGGAATATCTCCAGAGAAGGAGACTCCACAGCCTCCCTGGGCAGCCTGGGCCAGGGCTCCGGCACCCTCAGAGGGAAGAAGTTCTTCCTCATCTTCAGCTGGAGCTTCCTCTGCTTCAGTTTGTGCCCGTTGCCCCTTGTCCTGTCGCTGGGCACCACTGGGAAGAGTCTGGCCCCGTCCTCCTGACCCCCACCCTGCAGATATTTAGAGGCATTTCCAAGATCCCCTCTCAGCCTTCTCTTCTCCAGGCTGAACAAGCCCAGCTCCCTCAGCCTCTCCTCGTAGGAGAGATGCTCCAGTCCCCTCCTCATCCTCGCAGCCCTGCGCTGGACTCTCTCCAGTAGCTCCTCATCTTTCTTGAACTGGGGAGCCCAGCACTGGACACAGCACTGCAGATGGGGCCTCCCCAGGGCAGAGCAGAGGGGGAGGAGAACCTCCCTCTCCCTGCTGCCCACACTCCTCCTCATGCACCCCAGGATCCCATTGCCCTTCTTGGCACCCAGGGCACGCTGCTGGCTCATGGTCACCCTGTCGTCCCCCAGCACTCCCAGTCCCTCTCCGCAGAGCTGCTCTCCAGCAGGTCCGCCCCAGCCTGTCCTGGTGCCTGGGGTTGTTCCTCCCCAGGGACAGGACCCTGCCCTTGCCCTGGTTGAACCCCATCAGGTTCCCCTCTGCCCAACTTTCCAGCCTGCCCAGGTCCCCACCCCAGCCCGACAGGGAGAGAAAAGGAAGAGTAAAGCAAGCAAACCCATGGGTTAAAATAAAGACATTCTAGGCGGTCTTTAGACACCCCCAAAACCACCACGACTAAAGCAAAGGCAATTCCTCACCTCCTCCCACAGGCAGACGGATGCTCCGGCAGGTTCAAAAAACACAGGACCCTGGAAGCCCAAACACCCTTTCCTTCTTCCTCTAGCCCCGTTTTTCTTGCCAAGCGCGACGCATCACGGAACGTCCCCTCGGCCGGTTCGGGCTGGCTGTCCCAGCCGCATCCCCACCCTGCTTACGGACACCTCGAGGCTGTGCAAGCACTGCCCAGCGAGAGCCAACACACGGGTGCTCAGCTCCACGGGTTCAGCCGCACCTCCCAAGCACCCCACCACGCTCCACCCCAGCACCACGTCACCCCCGAGACCTGCCCAGACCCCGGAGGTGGCCTCGGGTCTCCCCGGGGGTTTGCTGCCCGAGGCTGCGGGCAGGCCGCGGTGCAGAGCACGCTGCTGGCAGCTGGCCCGGCCCGAGGGTGACCACGCCAGCGAGCCCCACCACAAACAGTTCTTCTTTTGAGTTCCTCAACGAGGGCACTCACAAACTGACTGCAAGCCAGAACACGTGTTCTCCAGAAACCCACGACGCCTACGAAAGCCGCCGTTTCTTTTTTGGTAGCTGGTGGGGACGTGGCTGTCACTGACCATATCCACAGGGATGTGACGATGTCCATCTTTCCCAGGAACTGGATCCCTTTCGCAGGTCCCTTGTCCTGTTTTCTTCTGCAAGCAAAGCCAGCCTTCGGAAGGATCTGGATTGTTCCTTTCCCTTCTCAAGCATTTCCTCTGCTGTGCTGTACATGGCCCACAGGAGCCCACCAGAGCCTTGTGCTCCTGTGGGTCCCACGTGCCAGGCCATCGAACCCACGGCGTCCAGTCGAGCCCGCTGGCCCGCTCCTCTGCCCAGCCAGAGACAGGGCCCCCTGCTCCTGACCAGAGCACTCATTACCTGACTCCTGCTCCAGCAGACCACACGTCCTTCCATCAAGATCACGAGGAGCGGCATCCTCAGCCCTTCTGCACCTGGGGAATGGCTCGACAGCACCCGGAGCAGTAATCCTGGGTGGACCCTTTCCACCTGCTGCTCCCCCCCAGCTCACACAGGCAGCATCCAGGTCCACGACGGCACCCCACCCCGCTTCCTCGTCGCAGTCAGTGGGTGACACAAGGCGTGTGCCTGCGGGTCCCCTTTCCCCCGAGCTGGGAAAGGCTGGCTCTGCGTGGCACCCTTCACAGCCGAGACGCCAGCTCGCAGGAGCAAGGAGCACGAGATTCTCTTTGAACCACTGGGGTTCCACAGCCGGTGCCTTGATGTCCCGCCATCCCACCATCACCCAGGCGCTGCTGCACGCCGCCGGCGTGCTCAACACGGACCTCCACCCCCGTGCAGACTGGGCCTCATCCGGATCTCTGGAGACCTGCTTGCTGTCCGCGGCGCTGCAGACCACCTCCAGCACAGCCCGCAGGTAACAGACAAGGCGGTCCACTTGCCTCTGGGGTCTACCAGATCATCCTCGAGAAGATATCCCACCGTCAGCAGGAGACGTCTGCACCGAGCCTCTGCCATTTGTGTTTCCCTCAGATCCAGGGTCCCTCCAGCTCCTCTGAGGACGCTAAACACAGGCCTGATAAGCACAGGCCAGGTCCCCACACAGCACTAGAAGTCGCTGTCTCTTTTTGGCAGGGACAAAGCACCCCTCCTTCGGTGGTCTGTCAGCTCAGCAGGGTTACATGTCTGCTCAGGCAAAAACTCCCAGGCCATCGGGGGTGAAAATCGCTCCAGGCACCTGCCCAAATTCTCCCACACGCCATGCCACCCAGGAGCTGGGGGCTGCAGCGCACGCTCCCCTCTGCCACCCCCAGCTGGGTGGTTACCGGAGGCCCCACCACAATCTGAACCGGGATCGGTGGATTCAGAGTCCCATGAGGCTGGCAGTGTGTGTGGGGCACCGGTGGCAGGAGGGCACTGTTATTACTGCTCACAAACAACAGTCCAAATCAAACCCAGGCTCACCGTACGCACCACTACGACTGTTTGGGTTACGTCAGGACGTTCAATAAACCGAGGGGCCACCGCAACGGGGCTGGCAGGATCTGTCCCAGCGGAGGAGGAAGGTGTCACTGCTGTTTGTCTCCGCGGGATGGTTCCCAGAGCACGGCGACGACAGCATCGCAGAGCCCGAACACCAGACCAGGCTCACAGCACTGCTTTTATCCTACGTTTCCCAGGCAGAGCAAACCACCACAGCAGGCAGCAAAGGCTCAAAGCCGCCATTTCAAAGCCTGACCAAGCAGCAGCTGAACAGCAACCAATTCAGGCTAGCACGCTCCCATCGAATTTGTCGTTGTATCTCCATCCCCCTCACTGAGCTCCAAAAAGCACCGTGCTGTGATGACCCCGGCCAGCAGCCAAGCACCCACAGAGCCCCTCGCTCGCCCCCGAACAGGGCAAAGGGCTATTCCATACCATACGACGTCACGCTGAACGTATAAACTGCGGGGAGCTGGCTGGGGGACAGCGGGAGCCGCTCGGGGACTGGCTGGGCAGCGGGCGGTGAGCAACTGCACTGTGCATCACTTGTTTGGTACAGCCTTTTATCATTATTATTATTATTATCTTCCTTTCCTGTCCTAGGAAACTGTCTTTATCACGACCCACGAGTTTTAGCTGTTTTCTGACTCTCTCCTCCATCCCACCGCGGGGGAAGTGAGCGAAGGGCTGTGCGGTGTTCAGCTGCCTCCCGGGTCAAACCACGACAAGGGGCACAGCAGGGAGCAGCAGGTTTTGTAACCGCTTGGAACCCCACTCTTGGATAAACATCACCCAGTTCTACCAGCAGTCATGGAAGCTGGAAGTTCTGTCCTCCACCCTTCAAGCCAGCATGATTGCTCTGTTAGTTCTGGTAGACTAATTTTCTTTAAATCAGAAAAAAATGCAACTAAAGACATTTCTTACCCTTGAAAAGCACCTTCTCAATAGAAAAAAACCAATTACTTCTATATCCCCTCTCCTGAAGTCCTCACAGCCTAGTTATCATTTAATATTTTAAATGTCTAGCAAATGATCACATGCCAGAGGGAAGAGCACAACCCAAAACTGAACGCACATTCGAACACCAGTTCTGGGCTACAGACCAGGATGGATGATTGCTGTTTATTTTTTTTTCCCAAAAAAACAAATACAACACATTTTAGTCGGTTAAATACTTTTTAAAGAATTCTGTAGAAAAAGAAAAATTAGCAAATAATAATTTATATTAAATTATTAACAACCTATATTACATTACCATATTAGAACAATTCTAACTGAGCAAAAATCCTAAAGCAGCATGAGTCTGAGTTGCAGAAAGCAGTCGAACCTCCAAACGCGCGCGGCTCCGGGGCGAGCACTGCGAACCCCATGACGCTGCAGGGCTAGAGCTCTGCCTTGGGCAACAACAATTTTTGCTGCTGTTTCAGTCCTTTCGACCACTTCAGCTCAGCGACTGCCACCTTCGAAGGCAAGCGAGGGGAAAGCCGTCCCTCCAACCCCAACACGCGTGTGGCAGAAGGCCCGCCTACGCTCTCAGCTCTCGAAGGACACGGTGACGAAAACCCATCTCCCCGTTAACCAGGGAGAAGGTTACTCCACTCAACGGCCGCTTTCAAAGCCCAACCCCTGTCCCCAAGCCGCCAGATGGCTTTGTTTTCCACGCCACGTGCTCATTTTACGGATTTAATTAAAGCTCTGAGCTTCCACCCAGAGGCAGCCGGGCACGAGCAGAGCACAGACCCGGGGAGCACGCGGTGCCTGCCCCAACCTAACGTGTGGAAGCTGGGTAGCGCCGTGCCACCGCACTGAGGCCCGCACGCACCCCGCCGGCGCGCCAGGCCTCGGGCTGCAACGCAGCTCCCGAGCGCGGCCTCACCCCGCGGCCTCCCACACCGCGGCCCCCGCCGCTCCCAGGCCCCGGGGCTCGGCGGGCGGCCGGGGCTTCGCCGCGGGGGGTGACGGAGAGCGCCGTGCCCGAGGCGGGAGGCCCGGCCGCCGCCATTTTGCGCGTCGCCTCAGCCCCCGCCGCGCCGCGCGGGGGCCGGGGGGCCAGCGCCGAGCTCCTACCTCCGGCGGGGCGCAGGCCCAGCCTCGCCGCTCGCAGCCGCGCTCGGCTCCGCTTCCCCCGCCGCTTCCCCCTCACGCCGGACCGGGCCCGGCCGGGCACCGCGGCCGCAGAGGCAGCCCCAAGGAAGGAGACAACGCTCACTGCGCCTGCGCGGGGCGGGAAGGGGCGGAGCGCGGCCCGCGGCGCGAAGGGCGCATGCGCAGAGCGGGCTCGGGCGAGAGGCAATCCTCCGCGCAGGCGCACTGAGCACCCGCGGTGTGGGCACGGTGCCCGCACTGCGCACGTGCAGTCGCCACCTCTTGCTTCAGGCGACCAGCTGCGCATGCGCACCGCCGGAAGTTGGGGCGCCGCAAGGCGCGCTGGGATCGTCCGCCATATTTAAACCTTCCCGCCGGGCGCGTCTCCTTATGGCGGCTGAGGCGGCCTGGGCGCTGCTCTGTGCACTCGCCCTGTCTTTCTCTGCCAGAGCCGGTCCGGGGTGAGGGTGTCCGCCCTTCCTCCCCCGGCCTGGTGCCGGGCCCTCACTCACAGAATGATAGGAGTTGGCAGGGCCCTCTGGGGTCCCCCAGCCCAGCCCCCTGCCCAAGCAGGGTCACCCAGAGCAGGGGGCACAGCACCTTGTCCAGGCGGGGCTGGAATATCTCCAGAGAAGGAGACTCCACAGCCTCCCTGGGCAGCCTGGGCCAGGGCTCCGGCACCCTCAGAGGGAAGAAGTTCTTCCTCGGGTTCAGCTGGAGCTTCCTCTGCTCCAGTTTGTGCCCGTTGCCCCTTGTCCTGTCGCTGGGCACCAATGAACAGAGTTTGGCCCCAAAACTCGCAGCTGTGGAAGTCAGAGATGCGAGGGCAGGGAGCAGCCATCTTCTTCTTCCCTGCCCGGTCACTCAGCAAGGCCGTGAGCTTCTGGAACTGACCTCCTGGGTGGCTCCCACCTCGCAGGACCCTGTTTCTTCAGCGTATGTTCAAGTTCCGACCTGGCCCCCCTCCGCTGAGTTCCTCTTCAAAGTGCCCGGGGCTTGACTTGGAGCCGGTGGCAGCCAGCGTGGAGCAGGAGACTCGTGAGGCCCTGACACACGGGGGCTGTCCGTGCTGCTGGCTGGAGTCATGTTTGCTTTGGGAGCAGCAGCGCCAATACCTGGTACCTCCAGCAAGCTGACTTCCCCGGGGCACAGGGTGTTGGTGTCCCCAGACACAGCCTTCCCCCATTAACGACAGTCTGAGTGCCGGTGCTGACCTGGAGAAGCCTGAAAAGCTCTGTCACCTGACAAAGAGAAGTTTGAAAGCTCCGTCCCCTGGCAAGGGGAAGTCGAAAAGCTCCGTCCCCTGGCAAGGAGAAGTTGAAAAGCTCCGTCCCCTGGCAAGGGGAAGTCGAAAAGCTCCATCCCCTGGCAAGGGGAAGTCAAAAAGCTCCGTCCCCTCACAAGGAGCAGTCTAGAAGCTGTGTCCCCTGGCAAGGAGAAGTCTAGAAGCTCCGTCCCCTGGCAAGGGGAAGTCGAAAAGCTCCGTCCCCTGGCAAGGAGAAGTTGAAAAGCTCCGTCCCCTGGCAAGGGGAAGTCGAAAAGCTCCATCCCCTGGCAAGGGGAAGTCAAAAAGCTCCGTCCCCTCACAAGGAGCAGTCTAGAAGCTGTGTCCCCTGGCAAGGAGAAGTCTAGAAGCTCCGTCCCCTGGCAAGAAGTCTAGAAGCTGTCACCTTGGGCGGACCTGCGAGGGTGCAGCACAGGGAGCTCCTGCTGCTCCAGGCTCTCCTGTGCTCTCACCCAAGAAGCACCTTCGCGGAGTCGCAGCCTCCTCTCTGAGCAGACAGAAGACGCCTTTAACAGCTCCCACACCGTTTCCTGAAAACACCGAAGCAGATGCCAAACCGACCCGCAGAGCCGGCCGGAAGCGCTGCTCCTTGCTGCCGTCGCGGCAGGCAGCGGGCACCCACGCAGCTTCGCTTTTAGCAGACCGGGAGCGGGCCGAGAGCGGTGCCCACGGACCGGCTGCCGTGCAGATCTCCGCGGCTGGGCTGCTCTGAGGTCGCTTGGGCGTTCGTCGTCCTCGTGTTTGAGATCCTGCAGACGCTCTGCACGCATCCAGCCAACACGATTCACTGGTGCTGCGTTTTCTGACAGGGCGGGGCTGACAGAATCCCAGAATCCCAGCATGGTGGGGTTGGCAGGGCCCTCTGTGTGTCCCCCAGCCCAGCCCCCTGCCCAAGCAGGGTCACCCAGAGCAGGGGGCACAGCACCGCGGCCAGGGGGGCTGGAATATCTGCAGAGAAGGAGACTCCACAGCCTCCCTGGGCAGCCTGGGCCAGGGCTCTGTCACCCTCAGAGGGAAGAAGTTCTTCCTCATCTTCAGCTGGAGCTTCCTCTGCTCCAGTTTGTGCCCGTTGCCCCTTGTCCTGTCGCTGGGCACCACTGGGAAGAGTCTGGCCCCGTCCTCCTGACCCCCACCCTGCAGATATTTAGAGGCATTTCGAAGGTCCCCTCTCAGCCTTCTCTTCTCCAGGCTGAACAAGCCCAGCTCCCTCAGCCTCTCCTCGCAGCAGAGATGCTCCAGTCCCCTCCTCATCCTCACAGCCCTGCACTGGACTCTCTCCAGTAGCTCCTCATCTTTCTTGAACTGGGGAGCCCAGCACTGGACCCAGCACTGCAGATGGGGCCTCCCCAGGGCAGAGCAGAGGGGGAGGAGAACCTCCCTCGCCCTGCTGCCCACACTCCTCCTCATGCACCCCAGGATCCCATCGCCCTTCTTGGCACCCAGGGCACGCTGCTGGCTCAGGGTCACCCTGTCGTCCCCCAGCACTCCCAGTCCCTCTCCGCAGAGCTGCTCTCCAGCAGGGCTGCCCCAGCCTGTCCTGGTGCCTGGGGTTGTTCCTCCCCAGGTGCAGGACCCTGCCCTTGCCCTGGTTGAACCTCATCAGGTTCCTTCTCTGACACAGAAACAGGCTGCTGTCTCCAAACCCGTTTTGGTTCCTCTCCAGCACGTCACACTCTTGGAAACTCTGAAAGCCTTGAAAAGTGAGGGTTTCCGCTTACTCTTGGCTTTTGAAACCTGCCTAGAGCTGCCCAGTCCTGCGGCCCCTGCCTTGCGTAGACAACAGGCCTCCCTTACTCCCACCACAGCAAGGCGAAGGAGGAAGCTGGGTTCTTTTTGGGGAGTTGGAAGCCGGATTTCCTACACTTCTGAATCAAATTTACGGCTATGAGCCGTGTCTGCGTCTGTTTTGCCATTCTCAGGCCGGCCCAAAGATCTTCGCTGGCAGGGTGCTCTGGAAGGGAAGATCTCTTGTCAACCAGAAGAGAGGATCAGCTCTCATGGAGACACCCCGGGACCCTGACGGAGTTCGCTGCTGCTTTAGGGGCATCCCAAGGGTGGACCCTGCCCGACACCGGCCGTGGAGACTTTAACTTCTTGTTGGGAAAGGCTCGTTTGGCTCAAAGGCTTTAGGAAAGATAAGATGGGCGCTCTGCCTGCACGGGGCTTGAACGCCGTCCTGCTCCGGTGCTGCTGCCCCGAAAGCTGTAGAACAGCTGAAAATAAGAAACTAAATTTGAGTTAAAATGCCCTGAGGTCCAGGCATAAACAAGGCTGGAATGAAATTTGCTAAATATCCAGAAGCAACGACAGGAGCATCATCTTTGGAATGAAATTTGCTAAATATCCAGAAGAAATTCTAGGAGCACCATCTTTGGAATGAAATTTGCTAAATATCCAGAAGCAATTCCAGGAGCATCATCTTTGGAATGAAATTTGCTAAATATCCAGAAGCAATTCCAGGAGCATCATCTTTGGAATGAAATTTGCTAAATATCCAGAAGAAATTCTAGGAGCACCATCTTTGGAATGAAATTTGCTAAATATCCAGAAGCAATTCCAGGAGCATCATCTTTGGAATGAAATTTGCTAAATATCCAGAAGCAACAAGAGGAGCATCATCTTTGGAATGAAATTTGCTAAATATCCAGAAGAAATTCTAGGAGCATCATCTTTGGAATGAAATTTGCTAAATATCCAGAAGAAATTCTAGGAGCATCATCTTTGGAATGAAATTTGCTAAATATCCAGAAGCAATTCCAGGAGCACCATCTTTGGAATTAAATTTGCTAAATATCCAGAAGCAATTCCAGGAGCATCATCTTTGGAATGAAATTTGCTAAATATTCAGAAGCAATTCTAGGAGCACCATCTTTGGAATGAAATTTGCTAAATATCCAGAAGCAATTCCAGGAGCATCATCTTTGGAATGAAATTTGCTAAATATCCAGAAGCAATTCCAGGAGCACCATCTTTGGAATGAAATTTGCTAAATATCCAGAAGCAATTCCAGGAGCACTATCTTTGGAATGAAATTTGCTAAATATCCAGAAGAAATTCTAGGAGCACCATCTTTGGAGTGAAATTTGATAAATATCCAGAAGCAATTCCAGGAGCACCATCTTTGGAATGAAATTTGCTAAATATCCAGAAGCAATTCCAGGAGCATCATCTTTGGAATGAAATTTGCTAAATATCCAGAAGCAATTCTAGGAGCATCATCTTTGGAATTAAATTTGCTAAATATCCAGAAGCAATTCCAGGAGCCACCATCTTTGGAATGAAATTTGCTAAATATCCAGAAGCAATTCCAGGAGCATCATCTTTGGAATTAAATTTGCTAAATATCCAGAAGCAATTCTAGGAGCACCATGTTTGGAATGAAATTTGCTAAATATCCAGAAGCAATTCCAGGAGCCACCATCTTTGGAATGAAATTTGCTAAATATCCAGAAGCAATTCCAGGAGCATCATCTTTGGAATGAAATTTGCTAAATATCCAGAAGCAATTCCAGGAGCACCATCTTTGGAATTAAATTTGCTAAATATCCAGAAGCAATTCCAGGAGCCACCATCTTTGGAATGAAATTTGCTAAATATCCAGAAGCAATTCCAGGAGCCACCATCTTTGGAATGAAATTTGCTAAATATCCAGAAGCAATTCCAGGAGCACCATCTTTGGAATTAAATTTGCTAAATATCCAGAAGCAATTCCAGGAGCCACCATCTTTGGAATGAAATTTGCTAAATATCCAGAAGCAATTCCAGGAGCACCATCTTTGGAATGAAATTTGCTAAATATCCAGAAGCAATTCCAGGAGCCACCATCTTTGGAATGAAATTTGCTAAATATCCAGAAGCAATTCCAGGAGCACCATCTTTGGAATGAAATTTGCTAAATATCCAGAAGCAATTCCAGGAGCCACCATCTTTGGAATGAAATTTGCTAAATATCCAGAAGCAATTCCAGAAGCATCATCTTTGGAATGAAATTTGCTAAATATCCAGAAGCAATTCCAGGAGCACCATCTTTGGAATGAAATTTGCCCAGAGGACCTGGGCGCTGCAGGGCGCTGCCTCATTCGTTGCAAAATTTGGTGGCTGCCAAGGGGTTGAAACGTTAAGGCTTAGCGTTTCGTAAGAGCGTCGGCTGGAGTCGGGCCCTAGCCTTGCTCCGGGGAGGAGATCCGCGGGGACGCTGGACGGGCCCCTCAGTCCAGCTCGGTTTAGGTGCTCGCCGGTTCTCTGCTCAACTTCCCGTGCTCCGGACTCGGTCCCACGTGTGACGTGGGGTGCTCGGAGCCACAGCCACGAAGCTGCCCTTTGCAATCGCCGTGCTGAGCAGCCTGAGGGTGTGCTGCCAGGCCTTGCTCTTGGGAACAGTTTTGGTCATTTTAGCTGTAAAATGACATAACAACAAGCATATAAAATTTCATTGTGAATATTTAAAGCATGGATGAGGGGTGTCCATGTGAGAGCACAACATAGAATCTTGCTCTAAGGGTGCAAACGCCGTGCTGAGTAGCCTGAGGATGTGTTGCCAGGCCTTGCTCTTGGGAATAGTTTTGATCATTTTAGCCGTAAAATGGCATGATAACAAGCACATAAAATTTTCATTCTGAATATTTAAAGCATGGATGAGGGGTGTCCATGTCAGAGCACAACCAAGAATCTTGCTCTAAGGGTGCAATCGCCATGCCAAGTACCTGAGGATGTGCTGCCAGGCCTTGCTCTTGGGAATAGTTTTGGTCATTTTAGCCGTAAAATGGCATGATAACAAGTACATAAAATTTCATTCTGAATATTTAAAGCATGGATGAGGGGTGTCCACGTGAAAGCACAACAAAGAATCTTGCTCTAAGGGTGCAAACGCCGTGCCAAGTACCTGAGTGTGTGCTGCCAGGCCCTGCTCTTGGGAATAGTTTTGACCTTGCTCTTAGGAATAGTTTGGATCATTTTAGCCGTAAAATGACATGGTAACAAGCACATAAAATTTTCATTCTGAATATTTAAAGCATGGATGAGGGGTGTCCACGTGAGAGCACAACCAAGAATCTTGCTCTCAAGGGTGCAAACGCCGTGCCAAGTACCTGAGTGTGTGCTGCCAGGCCTTGCTCTTGGGAACAGTTTTGGTCATTTTAGCCGTAAAATGGCATGATAATAAGCACATAAAATTTTCATTCTGAATATTTAAAGCATGGATGAGGGGTGTCCATGTCAGAGCACAACCAAGAATCTTGCTCTAAGGGTACAATCGCCGTGCTGAGTAGCCTGAGGATGTGCTGCCAGGCCCTGCTCTTGGGAACAGTTTTGGTCATTTTAGCCATAAAATGGCATGATAACAAGCATATAAAATTTTCATTCTGAATATTTAAAGCATGGATGAGGGGTGTCCATGTGAGAGCACAACCAAGAATCTTGCTCTAAGGGTGCAAACGCCATGCCAAGTACCTGAGGATGTGCTGCCAGGCCTTGCTCTTGGGAATAGTTTTGACCTTGCTCTGGGGAATAGTTTTGATCATTTTAGCCGTAAAATGACATTATAATAAGCATATAAAATTTACATTCTGAATATTTAAAGCATGGATGAGGGGTGTCCACGTGAGAGCACAACAAAGAATCTTGCTCTCAAGGGTGCAAGTACCTGAGTGTGTGCTGCCAGGCCTTGCTCTTGGGAACAGTTTTGGTCATTTTAGCCGTAAAATGGCATGATAACAAGCACATAAAATTTTCATTCTGAATATTTAAAGCATGGATGAGGGGTGTCCACGTAAAAGCACAACAAAGAATCTTGCTCTAAGGGTGCAAACGCCGTGCTGAGTAGCCTGAGCACGTGTTGCCAGGCCCTGCTCTTGGGAATAGTTTTGACCTTGCTCTTGGGAACAGTTTTGGTCATTTTAGCCATAAAATGACATGATAACAAGCATATAAAATTTCATTCTGAATATTTAAAGCATGGATGAGCGGTGTCCATGTCAGAGCACAACAAAGAATCTTGCTCTAAGGGTGCAAACACTGTGCCAAGTAGCCTGAGGCTGTGTTGCCAGGCCTTGCTCTTGGGAACAGTTTTGACCTTGCTCTGGGGAATAGTTTGGATCATTTTAGCCGTAAAATGACATTATAATAAGCATATAAAATTTACATTCTGAATATTTAAAGCATGGATGAGGGGTGTCCACGTGAGAGCACAGCCAAGAAATCTCGCTCCAAGGGTGCTGAGCAATCCCCAACTGTCTTCAGCCCTTTAGCTCTCAGAGGTGCTGCTCTGGGTCAAACTAAGAGAAGGTCCCCAGAAGAGACGTGTCCGTGCCCGAAGCACAAGACCTGCTGCCACAGCAACTCCAGCAGATACCCGGGAGCTCCGCTCGGGGGACACGGGGCAGGAACCCGAGTCCCTTCTCCAGTGCTGGCCCCGAAGCTCACCAGAAACCACGCTGTGTTTCACAGGGGCTGCGGGGAGAAGACTCTTGGGGTGTAGCCAGACAGTCAGAAGAGCTTTCCAGATCTGCGACCCACTCTGAGTTCGGGCGATGGCCGAAGCCTCGGGCTGAGACGGCCGCTGCTGGCGAGCAGGCACACGTGGAACGCCCAGAGCTGGCTACATAGCATAGCAGGGCTACGAGGATGAGGAGGGGCCTGGAGCATCTCTGCTACGAGGAGAGGCTGAGGGAGCTGGGCTTGTTCAGCCTGGAGAAGAGAAGGCTGCGAGGGGACCTTCGAAATGCCTCTAAATATCTGCAGGGGGGGGTCAGGAGGACGGGGCCAGACTCTTCCCAGTGGTGCCCAGCGACAGGACAAGGGGCAACGGGCACAAACTGAAGCCTGGGAAGTTCCAGCTGAACCCGAGGAAGAACTTCTTCCCTCTGAGGGTGACGGAGCCCTGGCCCAGGCTGCCCAGAGGGGCTGTGGAGTCTCCTTCTCTGAAGATATTCCAGCCCCCCTGGCCGCGGTGCTGTGCCCCCTGCTCTGGGTGACCCTGCTTGGGCAGGGGGCTGGGTTTGGGGACACCCAGAGGTCCCTTCCGACCCCTGCCACACTGGGATTTGGGGATTCTGAGTTACCACTCGTGGAGTTTTGGGCATCTTCTGCACCACCACGATCACCCAAGGTGTGCTCCTGTCGATCGCAGCGGCAAGGAGGTCGCCGTTAACGGGTGCTGCACGGCTCGGAGCTGCGAAAAGCCCCGGGTGACAGGGAGAGCCCGCGTCGAGGAGCTCTGGACCTCCACCTGCTCTGCCAGCTCTTCGTCCTGCCGTGGCTGAGGCCAGAGGTGCCCACCCGGACCCCACAGCCCCGTTTTCCTCATCACCCGTGTGAGTGAGACCCTGGGCTTCCCGGAGCAGAGCCCGGGAGCGTGCCGGCTCCGTGCCCCGCTGTGCCACCCCGCTGCGGGGAGACGGGGGCAGATGCAGCAGGACAGCCCCCTCCCGCTGACCCCCCGGGAGCTTCCCCGGGTCCCTGCGCGCTCCCCCCGAGCAGAAACACTCCCAAGAGCTGTAAAAGCCACCGGTTTCTCCTGCCCCAGCGAAAAAATCCTGCTGGCCCTCGAAGCACGATCCGTTTGCCCGCAAGCAGGGGCTGAGCAGATGTTCTAAAAGCAGCTTAGAAAGGGCCTGAGGGGTGGCAGGGCACCCAGGTCCTGCTGGCAGGGGGTGTTTATGGGTGCTGCAGAGCAAAGGAGGTGTCTGCGCCCAGCCCCTGCGGCTGCTGCTCTGCGGGGAAGGGGCCGAGTTTGTCCGGAGGAACGGAATCCGCTGGCGCACCCGTCCCGCTGGAGCTGCGGGGCTGGGAGCCTTCCCGGCAGACGGTGCCTCCGAGCCGGCCGGGCTCTCCGGGCTGGGATCCGGCACCGCCGGCTGGGATCCGGCACCCCCGGCTGGGATCCGGCACCGCCGGCTGGGATCCGGCACCCCCGGCTGGGATCCGGCACTGCCGGCTGGGATCCAGCACCACCAGCTGGGATCCGGCACCCCCGGCTGGGATCCGGCACCGCCGGCTGGGATCCGGCACCGCCGGCTGGGATCCGGCACCCCTGGCTGGGATCCAGCACCGCCGGCTGGGATCCGGCACCCCCGGCTGGGATCCAGCACCGCCGGCTGGGATCCGGCACCCCCGGCTGGGATCCAGCACCACCAGCTGGGATCTGGCACCCCCGGCTGGGATCCAGCACCGCCGGCTGGGATCCGGCACCACCAGCTGGGATCCAGCACCGCCGGCTGGGATCCGGCACCCCTGGCTGGGATCCGGCACCGCCGGCTGGGATCCAGCACCACCAGCTGGGATCCGGCACCCCCGGATGGGATCCGGCACCCCTGGCTGGGATCCGGCACCGCCGGCTGGGATCCAGCACCACCAGCTGGGATCCGGCACCCCCGGATGGGATCCGGCACCCCCGGCTGGGATCCAGCACCACCGGCTGGGATCCAGCACCCCAGGCTGGGATCCAGCACCCCCGGCTGGGATCCGGCACCCCCGGCTGGGATCCAGCACCCCTGGCTGGGATCCGGCACCCCCGGCTGGGATCCGGCACCGCCGGCTGGGATCCGGCACCGCCAGCTGGGATCCGGCACCGCCGGCTGGGATCCGGCACCCCCGGCTGGGATCCAGCACCACCAGCTGGGATCTGGCACCCCCGGCTGGGATCTGGCACCCCTGGCTGGGATCCGGCACCGCCGGCTGGGATCCAGCACCACCAGCTGGGATCCGGCACCGCCGGCTGGGATCCGGCACCCCTGGCTGGGATCCGGCACCCCTGGCTGGGATCCGGCACCGCCGGCTGGGATCCAGCACCACCAGCTGGGATCTGGCACCCCCGGCTGGGATCCAGCACCGCCGGCTGGGATCCGGCACCACCGGCTGGGATCCAGCACCCCAGGCTGGGATCCGGCACCCCTGGCTGGGATCCGGCACCGCCGGCTGGGATCCAGCACCCCCAGCTGGGATCCGGCACCCCCGGCTGGGATCCAGCACCACCATCCAGGCTCTCCAGCTGGGATCCAGCACCACCGGCTGGGATCCTACACTGCCGGCCGGGCTCTCTGGCTGGGATTCTGAACCACCAGCTGGGATCCAGCACTGCCATCCAGGCTCTCCAACTGGGATCCTGCACCACCAGCTGGGCTCTCCAACTGGGATCCAGCACCACCGGCTGGGATCCAGCACCACCATCCAGGCTCTCCAACTGGGATCCAGCACCGCCAGCTGGGATCCTGCACAACTGGCCGGGCTCTCGAGGCTGGGATCCGGCACCATCGGCTGGGATCCAGCACCACCGGCTGGGATCCTGCACCACCGGCTGGGCTCTCCAGGCTGGGATCCAGCACCACCATCCAGCCTCTCTGGCTGGGATCCTGAACCACCAGCTGGGATCCAGCACCGCCATCCAGGCTCTCCAACTGGGATCCAGGCTCTCCAGCTGGGATCCAGCACCGCTGGCTGGGATCCTGCACTGCCGTCCAGGCTCTCCAACTGGGATCCAGCACCGCCAGCTGGGATCCAGCACCGCCGGCCGGGATCCTGCACCACCATCCAGGCTCTCCAGCTGGGATCCAGCACCGCCGGCCGGGATCCAGCACCGCCGTCCAGGCTCTCCGGGCCGGCTGCTCCAGGGACCCACTTCCCAGCCAGACATTCCAGGGCTGGAAATTACCCCTCCCAGCCCCGGGACTGCCCCTTAAGATCCATTTTTGCCCCGACCGCACATCCGCTCCCTGCCTGCCGCCGCAGACGCCCGGTTCGGACGCTGAGCTTCCCGAGCCGTGTGAGCGTGGCTTTGAACGCCGGTTTGAAACCGCGGCGAGGCAGGGCGAGGCCCGGGGCGGGATGGACGCCGGCCGCATCGGCGGGCACAGAGCTGAAGCCACGCGTCTGCGTGAGGCCGTCGGGATAAAAGGATTGAGCTCGGGAAGAGCAGAAGGCCGCGCTGGAGCGGGTCCGGCAGCGGCACGGGGCGAGGCAGGGCGATCGTGGGGGTCCCAGCTGCGGCGGGATCCCCTCTGCCCGCTTCCCAAGGAGCCGGAATAAAACGGAATAAAACGGAGGAGAGAGAACAGGGCTCTCCCGGCCGAGGAGCAAAGCGTGCACGCAGCATCCTGCACGTCCGAACCCTCTGCCCCTTGGTCCTACCCAGGCAGGACGGGGAGGACCCGCCACCACCCCACCGCCCGCTGCCCCTCTGCCACAGGACGGGACCCCCGGGCTTCGCTCTCTGCCCCCCGCTGCCGGCTGCGCCCTCGCCAGCCAGAGCCTCGGGGCTGGAGCAGGAGACGAGACCCACGGTCCCCCGGCTAATTTATGAACTCGTCAGCGAGGCCTGATGAGGGTGACGTACAGCGTGTCCTGGGTGCCAAGAAGGGCAAGGGACCCTGGGGTGCATGAGGAGGAGTGTGGGCAGCAGGGCGAGGGAGGGTCTCCTGCCCCTCTGCTCTGCCCTGGGGAGGCCCCATCTGCAGTGCTGGGTCCAGTGCTGGGCTCCCCAGGTCAAGAAAGATGAGGAGCTACTGGAGAGAGTCCAGCGCAGGGCTGCGAGGATGAGGAGGGGACTGGAGCATCTCTGCTGCGAGGAGAGGCTGAGGGAGCTGGGCTTGTTCAGCCTGGAGAAGAGAAGGCTGAGAGGGGACCTTCGAAATGCCCCTAAATATCTGCAGGGTGGGGGTCAGGAGGACGGGGCCAGACTCTTTCCAGTGGTGCCCAGCGACAGGACAAGGGGCAACGGGCACAAACTGGAGCAGAGGAAGCTCCAGCTGAACCCGAGGAAGAACTTCTTCCCTCTGAGGGTGCCGGAGCCCTGGCCCAGGCTGCCCAGGGAGGCTGTGGAGTCTCCTTCTCTGGAGATATTCCAGCCCCCCTGGCCGCGGTGCTGTGCCCCCTGCTCTGGGTGACCCTGCTTGGGCAGGGGGCTGGGCTGGGGGACCCCAGAGGGCCCTGCCAGCCCCACCGTGCTGGGATCCTGGGATTCTCTACGAGCGGCACGGAGCGGGCGGGGGGAAGCTGGGGGCTCGCCGTGCTCCCCACCGTTGTCCCCTGGGTGTGTGACAGCCTCGTGGCTGGGTGAGATGACGCACAGCTCCGCGGCTGCGGCACTGGGAGAACTGGGAGCACTGGTGGGGTCACACCAGGCTTCAAACTCCCAGCAGCCGATGCCGTCTGAGAATGGCTGAGCTCCGGGGCCGCATCCTTCTCCTGCCCAAGGCCCCTTCCCTGCCTCTGCCACCCCCGGGCTGTGTTTAACGCAGGGGGGGGGGGGACACGACGAGGACCGCAGGCACGCAGCGTCCCCTCCGTGCCACCTCCCCCGGGAGGACGCCGGCTCCGTGCCCCCCCGTGCCCGCAGCACACGGGGCGAGCAGCACGGCCGGGGGTCCCACTGCAGGGGAGCAGGTTGGGGGGAGCAGGGACGTTTCTGGGGTTCCAGGGAGGGGGGGGCATCAGGGCTTGGAACAACCTGTGCTCAGGAGTGGGGGAAAAACCAGAAAATGCCCGATGTCCCCCGGCCCCCCCCAGCACAAGGCTCTCCCCTCCCAGTTCAAACAGCTCCCAGATTTCCTCCTCCGGCTCCAAAAGGGCCCAAAAGACCCCAAAGTGACCCGGGACCCCCCAGCCCGCTGCACCCAACAGCTCGGGTCCTCACCCTACCCAGCAGCTCGGGGTCCATGGGGGTCCCTGGGCCCCCAAAAACCGAAGGGGATCCACAGGGGGGGAGCTGTGGGGCCACGCTGGCAGCTCTTGTACCCCAAAGTGACCCGGGACCCCCCAGCCCGCTGCACCCAACGGCTCGGGTCCTCGCCCTGCCCATCAGCTCGGGGTCCACGGGGGTCCCTGGGCCCCCCAAAACCGAAGGGGATCCACGGGGGGGGTTAAATGTGAATCCGCCAGAGCTGTGGGGCCACGCTGGCACCTCTCGTACCCCAAAGTGACCCGGGACCCCCCAGCCCACTGCACCCAACGGCTCGGGTCCTCACCCTGCCCATCAGCTCGGGGTCCATGGGGGTCCCTGGGCCCCCAAAAACCAAAGGGGATCCGCAGGGGGGGAGCTGTGGGGCCACGCTGGCAGCTCTTGTACCCCAAAGTGACCCGGGACCCCCCAGCCCGCTGCACCCAATGGCTCGGGTCCTCGCCCTGCCCATCAGCTCGGGGTCCACGGGGGTCCCTGAGCCCCCAAAAACCAAAGGGGATCCACGGGGGGGGTTAAATGTGAATCCTCCGGAGCTGTGGGGCCACACCGGCACCTCTCGTACCCCAAAGTGACCCGGGACCCCCCAGCCCACTGCACCCAACAGCTTCGGTCCTCACCTTGCCCATCAGGTTGGGGTCCACAGGGGTCCCTGGGCCCCCAAAAACCGAAGGGGATCCACAGGGGGGGAGCTGTGGGGCCACGCCGACAGCTCTCGTACCCCAAAGTGACCCGGGACCCCCCAGCCCGCTGCACCCAACGGCTCAGGTCCTCGCCCTGCCCATCAGGTTGGGGTCCACGGGGGTCCCTGCTCCCCCAGAAACCGAAGGGGATCCACGGGGGGGGTTAAATGTGAATCCTCCGGAGCTGTGGGGTCACGCCGGCACCTCTCGTACCCCAAAGTGACCCAGGACCCCCCAGCCCGCTGCACCCAATGGCTCGGGTCCTTGCCCTGCCCATCAGCTCGGGGTCCACGGGGGTCCCTGGGCCCCCAAAAACCGAAGGGGATCCGCAGGGGGGGAGCTGTGGGGCCACGCTGGCAGCTCTTGTACCCCAAAGTGACCCGGGACCCCACAGCCCACTGCACCCAACAGCTCGGGTTCTCGTCCTGCCCATCAGCTCGGGGTCCACGGAGGTCCCTGCACCCCCAAAAACTGAAGAGGATCCATGGGGGGGGTTAAATGTGAATCCACCGGAGCCGTGGGGCTCCACGGTGTGGGGCCTGACCCACGGCGGCAGCGGGAACCCCCGTTACGGGCAGTGGGGACAAGCGTCCCCGCGCCCCAGGGCCACCCCGGGTGGCCAAACGGGGCTGCCCCGGCTCTTCCATCGCTACCAGCACCCCTAGACCCTCAAAAACACCTCCCGCACCCCAAAAACCCGCACGGGCAAGACCCGCCGCCCCTTGTGCCGGATGGGGGGGGGGTGCTCAGCACCTCCCCGGATCAGGCCCGTTAGCCACGGGCTATTTTTATCCTGTCTGGTGGCAAAGCCCAGTCCTCGGCCATACAAGGAGCCGTCAGCCGCCCCGGGGTGGGGGGTGGGCGGGGGGGTAATTTGTCCCCAGGGTGCCACGTTTCAGGTCACCCAAGTGGATGGCAGCAGACCGAAGCGGGGGGCTCGGTGGGGGGGGGGGGCATTTTTCACCTCCACGATGCGACCCGCTCGTCTTACATCCCCCGCCGAAGCGCCGCTCGGGGATGGCTTTGCGATGGTTGGTGTGTCCCCCCCCCAAAAAAAAACAAAAATCCCAGCCCCTCTTTCTCGACTCGCCCGGAATTAGCACCTGGGGACGAGCGGGTTCCCGACGGGTGAGGGCACGCTGTTAGAAATAGCTCGGCGTTCCGGCTGTCGGGAGCGGGGTGGCCGTGGGGCAACCAGCCGGACGCTGGGCTGGGGGGGGGGCGAGGGGAGGGCCGGATCCGGGGCCCACGGCCCCGGATCCGGCCCTCCCCTCGCCCCCCCCAGCCCAGCCGATGGGGTTTTTTCTCCGTTGCCCATCTCCCTATTAACCAGCGGGGTTAAGTGACATGCCAAGGGACATCCCGCACATCAGTGGCAGAGACACCACCGCCTTACTGGGACTGGGCAGCGAGGGGGGGTCCATCACACCCCGAGACGGGGGTCAGGGCCTCGCACACGCGCGTGCAACCCCCCCCCACCCAGCAAACCTCAAGTCCCCCCCCAAAAAGGAGAGCGCAGCGCGTCTCGCTTGACCCCCAAACCCCATATCCCTCCCCAGCGTGGACCCTGCGGCTTCTCCCCCCCCTCCCCAGTGTGGGGACACCCCCCTGGCCAGGGAATTGGGGGACCCCCCCCTCCCCAAATCCCGGAGACGGTTTGGGGGGCAGCGGGGGAAACGCTCAACACCCCCTCCTCCCCCAAACTCACCCTGCGGGGGGGGCTGCGGGGCTGGGGGGCTGGGGGTGCGGCTGCGGGGACCCCCGGGGCGGCGGCACTCACCGTCCGAGGGGGTCGAGGGGGAGCGGCCCGGGGAGCGGGGGGAGCCGGGGACCCCGTTTTCGGGGCGCGGAGCCCCCGCCGCGCTCCGCCGGCATCTCAGGGGAGCGGGGCCGCGGGTGCCCGGCCCGGCCCCGGCTCGGTCCTGGCAGCCGCCCCGGTACCCGGGGGGGGGGGGGAAGGGGGGGGCTGGCTCCTTTCCCCCCCCTCCCCCCGGTGCCCCCCCACTCCCGGGGCCGGCCCCCCCCCTCCCCGAGCCACGCGCCCGACACGTGACAGCACTCCCCCCTCCCGCCCCGCTCCTGGGTGCCCGGGGATTCCCCCGCCCCCTCGGTGTGTTTACATCAACCCGCCAATCAGCGGCTCTGTAACAGCTCACCGGCGGGGCGGGCGGCTTGTGACGCCTCTCGCCATTGGGCGCTGCCGCCCGCCAATTAGGATCTGGGCGAAGGGGCGGGGTGAGACGTGGTTATTTACATTGCGGCTGGCCACGCCCACCCCGCCACGGCCCCTCCTCCGAGGTCTGCCCGTCTTGACCCCACGTGGGCTACGCGTGCGTCCAACCAATCCGACGCTTGGAGCTTAACCAATACGGAGGCTAGGAGGCGGCCCCGGGTCTGCACTCGGAGAGGGTGGGATTAGTAGCCGGAGTGGCAGCGGACTGGTGGAATAGCGACACGCTCGTCCTCCCCTCCGCCCAACCAGCTTTAGAGTTGGGTGGGGGGGCGGTGCCGGGCGGCGGCTCTGCCCAATGGGCTGCCAGGCCCTCTCAGGGCGGGGCGGGGGGCGTGGCCCCGCGGGGCGGGCGGTGGCGGCGGCGGGGGGCGCGGAGCGGCACCGGCCCGGCCCGGCCCGCAGGTACCGAGGGGGGGGGGAGTGGTCCCGGGGCGACCCCGGCGAGCAGGCCCCGACCCCGGGACGCAGGCGCGGGCAGCCCGTCGGCCTCTCGGGAGCGAGCAGCGGCGGGGCCAGGGCTGCTGGGGGCCGCCGGCGGGCGCAGGGCGGACAGGCCCCGGCCCGGCTGCGGTGAAGGCCCCGTTGGGCCATTGGGGAGGGGGGGGTTGGAATCCCGGAACCCCCAGACCGGTTTGGGTGGGAAGGGACCTGACGGACCCCCCAGCCCACCCCCCTGCCACGGGCAGGGACCCCTTCCCCCAGCCCAGGCTGCTCCCAGCCCCGTCCAACCTGGCCTTGAGCCCTGCCAGGGAGGGGGCAGCCCCAGCTCCTCGGGGCAGCCCGGGCCAGGGCCTCACCGGGAAGAATTTCTCCCTGGGAGAGCTGGGGCTGCTCAGCCTGGGGAGGAGAAGGACAAGGGGAGACCTGAGAGCAGCTGCCAGGGCCTGGAGGGGCTGCGAGAGAGCTGGGGAGGGGCTGGGACAAGGGCAGGGGGTGAGGGGACGAGGGGGGATGGCTTTGAGCTGGGACAGGGGAGGTTTAGGGGAGATCCGAGGGAGAAATTCTTCACTCTGGGGGTGCCCCGAGGAGCTGGGGCTGCCCCCTCCCTGGCAGGGCTCAAGGCCAGGTTGGACGGGGCTGGGAGCAGCCTGGGCTGGGGGAAGGGGTCCCTGCCCGTGGCAGGGGGGTGGGCTGGGGGGGTCTGTCAGGTCCCTCCCAACCCAAACAATTCTACTTTTCTGCGATACCCAGTCTGAATCTCCCCTCTTTCAGTTTAAAACCATTACACCTCGTCCCATCGCGACACCCCCTGTTAAAAAGCCAGTCCCCGTCTTTCTGGTGAGTCCTGGAAGGCCGCTATGAGGGCTCCCCAAGAGCTTTCTCTTCTCCAGGCCATCTTAGCAGCTGTCAGCGACTGCAACCTGGAAGTTTCTCAGATTTCCCCCCCAAAAAACAGCCCGGCCCGTGCTGTGGAGGCTGGGGCTGCGGCACACGGGTGGGTTGGGGCTGGGAGGACGTCGCCCGCGCTGGCCCGTTCCCCGCCGGCCGTGCCGACGAGGGCCGGGACGCGTCCCGGGCAGGCTCGGCGCGGCGTAGCCGGCTCCTGGCTTGTGCCCTTCGGGTATTTTGTTCCGTGCCGGCTCTTCAGGTTTCAGCCTGGCGTGCAGTGACAAGTCGGACGGCGCTGCGGGAGCGTCGCGGCCAGGTAGGGAGGCTCCTCTCTGCGTCGGCCGCGGGGGCTGAGCGCGGGGCTCTGCGTCTCCTGGGGGACCCTCGCTCCGGATCCTGGTTCCTCCGTTGGCCTTGGCCCTAGAGGCTGCAGAAAAGGCAGCGTGAAGCCCTCGGTTGCGCTCGTTCGGTTCCTAAAAGCTCGAGACGAAAACGAGCGTCACAAATTTGCGTTGGGAATGTCCGTGTTTGCTTCCTGTGCGAAAAAAAAGCTCCGTGGTTTCTCCCCCTCCGAAGAGCTGCGGGGCGGCAGGCGGCGGGGACGGCCCTCTCCCGGGCTGAGGAAGGCAGAGCCCGGCGCGGGTGTGCGGTGCGATGGGGCCTGGCGTGGGGGGACAGCACGGGGGGACAGCGTGGGGGGACAGCGCGTCCCGGGGTGCTGCGAGCGGAGCTCCGCGCCCTGGGCCCGCTGCGGACCTGCGGCCTGGCGTTCTGGGGGGGGGGGAGCAGGCTCGTCGCCTTCCCACGAAGCGGGGGGGTTGTTTTCCCCTCGCAGCCAGCCGCGGGACGGCGAAGCGAAACCCGGGGCCGTTCGCCTCTGGTTCGTCACTCGCAAGGCTGGACGGGCCGGTCTGCGGCGCCCCGGGGACCGTGACGACGCGGGGACAGCGTCTGCCCCGGAGCTGTCGTCACCCCGGCCCTTCCGCCAGAGTTAATTTGATCCAAGCCGGCGTTGTCAGCAGCTGAAATCCGGGCTGCTGGAAGGCGGCCGCTGGCCAGCCTGCCCGGCGTCTGCTGCTGCGGCCTGGGCAGGGCGCGTGTCGCCGGGTTTTGGTGGCCCAGAGATTCCCAGCGTGGCAGGGGTTGGCAGGGCCCTCTGGGGTCCCCCAGCCCAGCCCCCTGCCCAAGCAGGGTCACCCAGAGCAGGGGGCACGGCACCGCGGCCAGGGGGGCTGGAATATCTCCAGAGAAGGAGACTCCACAGCCTCCCTGGGCAGCCTGGGCCAGGGCTCCGGCACCCTCAGAGGGAAGAAGTTCTTCCTCATCTTCAGCTGGAGCTTCCTCTGCTCCAGTTTGTGCCCGTTGCCCCTTGTCCTGTCGCTGGGCACCACTGGGAAGAGTCTGGCCCCGTCCTCCTGACCCCCACCCTGCAGATATTTAGGGGCATTTTGAAGGTCCCCTCTCAGCCTTCTCTTCTGCAGGCTGAACAAGCCCAGCTCCCTCAGCCTCTCCTCGTAGGAGAGATGCTCCAGTCCCCTCCTCATCCTCGCAGCCCTGCGCTGGACTCTCTCCAGTAGCTCCTCATCTTCCTTGAACTGGGGACCCAGCACTGCAGCTGGGGCCTCCCCAGGGCAGAGCAGAGGGGGAGGAGACCCTCCCTCGCCCTGCTGCCCACACTCCTCCTCATGCACCCCAGGATCCCATTGCCCTTCTTGGCACCCAGGGCACGCTGCTGGCTCAGGGTCACCCTGTCGCCCGCAGCGATCGTGCTCTGAGAACACTGCAGGTTTCAGAAATGGCACCGCGGGCTTTTTCTGCTCTCGGTTCCCTCTGCCCGTGCCCGGGCTGGCGGGCAGCGCCGTCCCTGCCGTCACCATCCCCGTGACACGTCGGTGGGAAGAGCATCTCCCCGCTCCCATCAGGTTTCCCCTCCCAGAGCAGCAGTGCCCGCCGCCCCGGCAGCTGGAAGGTGCTGCTTTGATGGCTGCTCTGTTCTGAAGTCTTTCAAATTTCCGTTATCGCTTCTCCCTTGAGGAGGTTTCAGTGCTGCTCGGGGGCTGCGGTGCGGGGCCGGCCGTGTCACCGCGGCGGTGTAGCCCAGCGATGGTCCCAGCGATCAGCAGGACCCGATCGTGCGCTGTCGAGCGTGGAACGCGTCCTCCTTGCCCGAGGTTGGGAGCAGCTCGATGGGGAGCAGCGTTTGGGATGAACCTGAAATCGGGTTCCTCAGCGTTTCTTCCCAGGGAGGAAACATCCTCCTAGGGAAGGTGTGGGCTGGAGGAGCGGTCGGTGAGGTGGGTTGGGAACTGGCTGGAGGGCAGAGCTCAGAGGGTTGGCATCAGCGGCGCTGAGTCTGGTTGGAGGCCGGTGACAAGTGGTGTCCCCAGGGGTCAGTACTGGGCCCAGTCCTGTTCAACTTCTTCATCAATGACCTGGATGAAGAGTAGAGTGCACCCTCAGCCAGTTTGCTGATGACACCAAACTGGGAGGTGTGGTGGGCACCCCGTCAGGCTGTGCTGCCATCCAGCGTGACCTGGGCAGGTGGAGAGCTGGGCAGAGAGGAACCTGATGAGGTTCAACCAGGGCAAGGGCAGGGTCCTGCCCCCGGGGAGGGACAACCCCAGGCACCAGGACAGGCTGGGGCGGCCCTGCTGGAGAGCAGCTCTGCGGAGAGGGACTGGGAGTGCTGGGGGACGACAGGGTGACCATGAGCCAGCAGCGTGCCCTGGGTGCCAAGAAGGCCAAGGGGATCCTGGGGTGCATGAGGAGGAGTGTGGGCAGCAGGGAGAGGGAGGGTCTGCTCCCCCTCTGCTCTGCCCTGGGGAGGCCCCATCTGCGGTGCTGGGTCCAGTGCTGGGCTCCCCAGTTCAAGAAAGGTGAGGAGCTACTGGAGAGAGTCCAGCGCAGGGCTGCGAGGATGAGGAGGGGACTGGAGCATCTCTGCTACGAGGAGAGGCTGAGGGAGCTGGGCTTGTTCAGCCTGGAGAAGAGAAGGCTGCGAGGGGACCTTGGAAATGCCTCTAAATATCTGCAGGGTGGGGGTCAGGAGGACGGGGCCAGACTCTTTCCAGTGGTGCCCAGCGACAGGACAAGGGGCAACGGGCACAAACTGGAGCAGAGGAAGCTCCAGCTGAAGATGAGGAAGAACTTCTTCCCTCTGAGGGTGCCGGAGCCCTGGCCCAGGCTGCCCAGGGAGGCTGTGGAGTCTCCTTCTCTGGAGATATTCCAGCCCCGCCTGGACGCGGTGCTGTGCCACCTGCTCTGGGTGACCCTGCTTGGGCAGGGGGTTGGGCTGGGGGACCCCAGGGGTCCCTGCTAACCCCGACCATGCTGGGATTCGGTGACATCTGGTGCCCCACACCCACCTCGGCTGCTTCGGGCGTCCCGTGGCGGAGCAGGCCGGCCGGCCAGGGCTCCCGGCTCCATAAGTAGCTCCGGAACCGTTGCGTTTGCAGACAGGGCCGGGCCTTCGGCAGGAAAACCCTCCCGGCGCAACGCAGCCTTCGGGAAAAAAACCAAAGCAGCCTCCTTGTGCCGGGCGCTTCCCGGGCTCCTCTCCCTCCCGGCCGGCCCGGGAAGGCGAGCGGCTCTGCTGCTCCCCAGCCCTCAGCCCGGCCGCGCTTCGGCTTCGCCAGCGCTCGCGTTTCAGCCCGTAAGGACAAACCCGCAGCTCCCGGCGCGGCAGAGGGTACGGCAGCACGAGCAGAGCGCTTCGAAGCCCTCGAGCAGCAGCCCAGGACCGATCCTGGAGGGGAGGAAGGAGCTGGATGTTTTTGCCAGCCACCTCCAAACCCCAGCGGAGCGGCCATGTGGAGCTCCTCACCCCCCTCTCCCGAGGGAACCCCCCCAGCCTCGCGTCGATCCCGTTCGGCCCCGCGTCCGACGCCGGCGGCCGTGCTCGAGTCCCCGCACGGGAGCCCAGCGCGACTGGGTCCGCGTTTTTCCGCCGGGCTGCCGCCCGGCCCGCGTTCTGCCACCACCCCGACGCCTTTCAAGTCATTTTTTTGGGGTTGTTTCTGTTTGTTTCTTCCCCGGGCTCCTCCTGGCGACTCGGCTGCCGCTTCAGGTCTTGGTCCCTTGCAGCGTGGAGCTGGCGAGCGGCTGCCCGCAGCCTCCCCGCCCCGGGGACCACAGGGCGCGAAGCCTTCCCCCTTCTCCTGGGCTCCGAGCGCTGGGCTCCCGGCACGGCTCCTCGGGGGGGCCAGGCCCTGCCGGCACCCGCAGCAGACGTGGAGCTTTGCATTCGCAGCGATCCCGGTTGCTGAGGAACCGCGGCCGATTTCCATCTCCGAGCCGGGGGGATCATCTCCTCCCGCGCTGCTCTAATCCGCGTCCGCGAGAAGAGGCCCCCACGCTGCTCAGGCACGAAACGAAGCGCGGCCACGTCCCCCCCCCTCGCTTCGAGAGCACCAGAAACATCGAACATGGCCAAGAACCCCAGAATCCCAGCATGGTGGGGTTGGCAGGGCCCTCTGGGGTCCCCCAGCCCAGCCCCCTGCCCAAGCAGGGTCACCCAGAGCAGGGGGCACAGCACCGCGGCCAGGGGGGGCTGGAATATCTCCAGAGAAGGAGACTCCACAGCCTCCCTGGGCAGCCTGGGCCAGGGCTCCGGCACCCTCAGAGGGAAGAAGTTCTTCCTCATCTTCAGCTGGAGCTTCCTCTGCTCCAGTTTGTGCCCGGTGCCCCTTGTCCTGTCGCTGGGCACCACTGGGAAGAGTCTGGCCCCGTCCTCCTGACCCCCCCCCTGCAGATATTTAGAGGCATTTCGAAGGTCCCCTCTCAGCCTTCTCTTCTCCAGGCTGAACAAGCCCAGCTCCCTCAGCCTCTCCTCGTAGCAGAGATGCTCCAGTCCCCTCCTCATCCTCGCAGCCCTGCGCTGGACTCTCTCCAGTAGCTCCTCATCTTTCCTGAACTGGGGAGCCCAGCACTGGACCCAGCACTGCAGCTGGGGCCTCCCCAGGGCAGAGCAGAGGGGGAGGAGACCCTCCCTCGCCCTGCTGCCCACACTCCTCTTGATGCACCCCAGGATCCCATCGCCCTTCTTGGCACCCAGGGCACGCTGCTGGCTCCTGGTCACCCTGTCACCCGCAGCGATCGTGCTCTGAGAACACTGCAGGTTTCATGAACACATTGCCCAGAAGCCAGCTCCCTCCCTGGCCCCTTCCTGCACGACCCACACCGCTTGGGTGGCCCTTGGGCGTCCCGGTGGCTTGTGCCAATGTGCCTGGGTGGCTGCTGGAGCCGGGAGTGCCTGGGGTCGGGCCGTGCCTGGAGGCTTCGTGCCTTCGAGCATCGCCCAGGTACCAAACGGGCCGAATTTCTGCTTCCCACCTCGCCCTTCTGGACTAGGAGCCCCACAGAGGTCCCCTCCAACCCCTGACATTCTGTCATCTTCTCCAGCCCCTGTTCCGAAGGAAACCTCCCTCCCCAGGCTGCCTCTCCAGCCCCAGGCGAGCACGGGGCCGTAAAGAGCGAGGAAGAGGATGGTGAAGACCGGTGGGGACCTCCTGGGCGGTTTGCCACGGGACGGGCGGCTCTCGGGAGCTGCTTCGCGGGGTCTGGGTGCGTTTCCTGAGCTCTCCATCCCCAGCCTGAAGGTTACTTTTCTCTTTTTGAATCGACTTTTAATTTTCCAGGGGAAAGGAGAAAGAAATCGAAGAAGCCTTCGCTGTGAGAAAGCAGAATTTTTCTTTCTCTGGGTTTTACTGGAGAGCCGTGGCTGCGTGCGCTCGGTGCCGCGAGTCCCAGCTCCGGTGCCTCAGCTCCGGGACACAGCCCCAGCGAGGGGCTGCTGGCGCCTGCACCCCCCACTGCGAGAAAGGGGGACATTAAAAACCCCACTTTGGGGTTTTTTGATTTCCCTTTTCGCCTTCGGGCCACCGGAGCGGCCCATCGCGTGCGCCCGCTGCCCGCCGTGCCGTGCCGGGAGGGCTGGGTGCCCGTCTCCCTGCTCGGGGAGCTTTTTCCCCCGGGATATTCCCAGTGGAATTCCCACTGAAATGTCCAGGCTGGCCTCTCCCAGCTCCCTTCTCGCTGGGGGTGGCCCCAGCAAAGCCACGGGACGGCTCAGGAAGCTGTGGGGTGGCTGAAATCCAACAAAAGAGGCCGGAACGATGCGGTGGGGAGACGTGTGCGGTAGGCACGGAGAAACAGCTCCCACGGTGACGGCGGGGGGCACGGCCGGGGGGCTGGGAACACGGAATCCCAGCATGGCCAGGGCTGGCAGGGACCTCTGGGGTCCCCCAGCCCAACCCCCTGCCCAAGCAGAGGGACCCTGGGGTGCATGAGGAGGAGTGTGGGCAGCAGGGCGAGGGAGGGTCTCCTGCCCCTCTGCTCTGCCCTGGGGAGGCCCCATCTGCAGTGCTGGGTCCAGTGCTGGGCTCCCCAGTTCAAGAAAGATGAGGAGCTGCTGGAGAGAGTCCAGCGCAGGGCTGCGAGGATGAGGAGGGCACTGGAGCATCTCTGCTGCGAGGAGAGGCTGAGGGAGCTGGGCTTGTTCAGCCTGGAGAAGAGAAGGCTGAGAGGGGACCTTCAAAATGCCTCTAAATATCTGCAGGGTGGGGGTCAGGAGGACGGGGCCAGACTCTTCCCAGTGGTGCCCAGTGACAGGACAAGGGGCAACGGGCACAAACTGGAGCAGAGGAAGCTCCAGCTGAAGATGAGGAAGAACTTCTTCCCTCTGAGGGTGCCAGAGCCCTGGCCCAGGCTGCCCAGGGAGGCTGTGGAGTCTCCTTCTCTGGAGATATTCCAGCCCCTCCTGGCCGCGGTGCTGTGCCCCCTGCTCTGGGTGACCCTGCTTGGGCAGGGGGCTGGGCTGGGGGACCCCAGAGGTCCCTGCCAACCCCACCGTGCTGGGATCCTGTGACTCCGAGTGCCTGCTTTGGAACAAGGCAGCCTCCAAGTTACGGTTGGACTTCATGATCTCAGAGGTCTTTTCCGCCCTTCACCATGGTGCGGTTCTGCCTTGCCAACCGACGGGCTTTTTGCAAAATGCCCTCTAAAAATAAAGAAATGGTGGCAGGGATAACGGGACACGAGCTGCCCCGCGCCCGTCGTGCCCGACGCTGCGGTGGTTTGGGGCAGGGGCCGGTCCCCCTCCGCGGCGTCACCGCGGGCTCAGCCCCGCTGCCGTCGCTGCCTTTGGTGGCAGATTTCCCATCCCCGGGATGGAGCCTGGGGTGCCGGTGCCTTCCCCAGCCCTGTCCGCAGCTTCTCCAGGAGCTGCTGCTCAGCTCACCCCCTGCTCCAGGTCCAGGCGTTGGGCTGATCCCCGAGGGGTCAAACCCATGAGAGAGAAAGGTGGTCCCGGCCGGGGAGGTGGGGTGCTCCGAGGGGTCGGGAACAGCTTTTCCTGGCAGCAGGAGGTTCTCATGCTGGGAGCCGGGTGGGCTGGGGGGCTCAGGGGGGACCCGGCATCTCGCTCACCCTCCTCTTCCTCTCCGCAGAGTCCGTAAGGATGAATGGCTCCGACCTGGCCAGCACGACGGCGTCCGGTCCCAAAGCCACAGAGCCCCAAGCAGCCAACGGCCGCGATGAGAAGGAGAACAACCCCTTCGCGGAGTACATGTGGATGGAGAACGAGGAGGACTTCGACAGGCAGGTGAGAGAGGGGGGGAGGGGCTGCCAGCTGGGCCCCTCTGCAGCTGGAGCTGAGGCCACGGAAAGGTTTCCTTCAACGGGCACCAGAAACGCGTGCGAGACACGGCCGGCGCCGGCCCTGCTCTGAGCCAGCAGCTCTAGGGCAGAGCCATCCTGGTTCTGCTGGACCTGCCTGGAAGGACGTGGGGTGGAGAAAGTCGGAATAAAACCCCCCCCTCACGATGCCTTTGGCCCTCCCAGATCTTTCTCAGAGGGACGGTGACGGCACCAGCGTCTTCTCCTGGGCGTTGTGGTGATAACGAGGACCTTCTCTCTCTGCATGCTCAGCTGGAGGGGGAGGAACGGCCTAAAAATCAGTGCTCGGGAGTCGAGAGCGTTCGTAGCCTGCTGGGAAGAACATTAACTCTGTCCCAGTTTAAACTGGGACACGACCTCAGCAACGAGTTCCTGCAGCTGGTACCTCCCGTTTTGAGAGAAGGCTGAGAGGGGACCTTCGAAATGCCTCTAAATATCTGCAGGGGGGGGTCAGGAGGACGGGGCCAGACTCTTCCCAGTGGTGCCCAGCGACAGGACAAGGGGCACCGGGCACAAACTGGAGCAGAGGAAGCTCCAGCTGAAGATGAGGAAGAACTTCTTCCCTCTGAGGGTGCCGGAGCCCTGGCCCAGGCTGCCCAGGGAGGCTGTGGAGTCTCCTTCTCTGGAGATATTCCAGCCCCCCTGGCCGCGGTGCTGTGCCCCCTGCTCTGGGTGACCCTGCTTGGGCAGGGGGCTGGGCTGGGAGACCCAATCCTGACCATGCTGGGATGCTGTGAGCCGAAGCGGTGCTGGCCCAGGGTTCAAACGCGGCTCTGGCTCCGCCGCGGTGCTTCCGAGGCGCAGGACACGCCGAGACGCGGCGTCCACCCCTGACTGACAGCTGTCACTCTTTGGGCAGGTGGAGGAGGAGCTGCAGGAGCAGGAGTTCCTCGACCGCTGCTTCCAGGAGATGCTGGAGGAAGAGGACCAGGACTGGTTCATCCCCTCACGCGACCTCCCCCAGGGCGTGGGGCAGCTGCAGCAGCAGCTCAACGGGCTCTCGGTGGGCGACGGC
The DNA here is from genome assembly GCF_030867145.1 of Opisthocomus hoazin. NCBI lineage: Eukaryota > Metazoa > Chordata > Aves > Opisthocomiformes > Opisthocomidae > Opisthocomus > Opisthocomus hoazin. The sequence goes on along the minus strand of NC_134418.1, from coordinate 814,439 downwards.
CACAGCTCGGAGGACATTCTGGTGAGGGGCTCGGGGGAACGTGCTGGGGGGTCCGGCGGAGAGCAGCGGGCCTGGCCTGGGGAGGGGGGTGGGTTTCTGGGTGGGGGGGTTCCTGCGTGGCAGCTTGGCAGAACCCACTCTCCAGGAGCCGCAGGACGGGGCCACCACGTCTCCATCAGCTGGGCCCTGGTCATGGAGCAAGCTGGGCCCTTCCTTGGTCACTGGGCAGAGCTGGGGGGTCCTGGCAGGCTGGTGAGGTGTGGGAGCAGCCTGGGCTGGGTGAGAAGTTGGGCAGGGAGGAACCTGGTGAGGTTCAACCAGGGCAAGGGCAGGGTCCTGCCCCTGGGGAGGGACAACCCCAGGCACCAGGACAGGCTGGGGCGGCCCTGCTGGAGAGCAGCTCTGCGGAGAGGGACTGGGAGTGCTGGGGGACGACAGGGTGACCATGAGCCAGCAGCGTGCCCTGGGTGCCAAGGAGGGCAATGGGATCCTGGGGTGCATGAGGAGGAGTGTGGGCAGCAGGGCGAGGGAGGGTCTCCTCCCCCTCTGCTCTGCCATGGGGAGGCCCCATCTGCAGTGCTGGGTCCAGTTCTGGGCTCCCCAGTTCAAGAAAGATGAGGAGCTACTGGAGAGAGTCCAGCGCAGGGCTGCGAGGATGAGGAGGGGACTGGAGCATCTCTGCTACGAGGAGAGGCTGAGGGAGCTGGGCTTGTTCAGCCTGGAGAAGAGAAGGCTGAGAGGGGACCTTCGAAATGCCTCTAAATATCTGCAGGGGGGGGGTCAGGAGGACGGGGCCAGACTCTTTCCAGTGGTGTCCAGCGACAGGACAAGGGGCAACGGGCACAACCTGAAGCAGAGGAAGCTCCAGCTGAACCCGAGGAAGAACTTCTTCCCTCTGAGGGTGCCGGAGCCCTGGCCCAGGCTGCCCAGGGAGGCTGTGGAGTCTCCTTCTCTGGAGATATTCCAGACCCCCTGGCTGCGGTGCTGTGCCCCCTGCTCTGGGTGACCCTGCTTGGGCAGGGGGCTGGGCTGGGGGACCCCAGAGGGCCCTCCAGCCCCACCACGCTGGGATTTGGTGAGAACCTGCTGGGAGAGCAGCGGAGCTCGGGGCTCCGTTCCACCCCGCAGAGCAGGAACGCGCCGCGGGGCTGCGGGCGCCGGGGCCTCGTCCCGGCCCAGCCCCGCCGACCGCGCTCAGGCCGAGCCGCTTCCCCTCCGCGCTTCACCAGGGAGTGGGGAGCCACCAGGAGACCCGAACCCCCCACTTCCCCCCCCCCAAAACCCCACCTGGGGGTCCCTGGCTCTCGTTGGCAGCACCCCGAGCCCTGCCAGGGCCGGACGCTTCGCACACCCCAGCGAGCGGCTGCGGGGCCGGGGAGCGGTGCTCAGCGGGGGGACCCGGGGCGCTGACGGGGCTCCCCCCACCCCGGGGCTCCCCCCTCCCACCCCCCATTTCTCTTCCAGAGCAAAAGCACCTTGAACCCGGACGCCAAGGAGTTCGTGCCCGGCGTGAAGTACTGAGCAGCACGGCGGACGGACTGAGTCCCGCGCGGGGACGGAGGGACGGCAGCGGCCGGCGCGGGGCTGCTGCGGCGCGGCGGAATCCGGCTCTTCGAGTAATTTCTTTTTCCTTTTTTTCTTTTATTTTTAAAAAAAAACAACCCCCCACTCATCCTTTGTGGCATCCATCACCTTTTTCCGGCGGATTTTGCTTTCCCGGGGCTTCGCTCCGCCCTGGAGCCCGGCGCTTCCCGATCCCACGTCTGCATCGGCCCCGCCAGCGCTCCGGTCGCGTTTCCACCTCAGAGCAGAATTTTTAGGGACCCCCCCCTGCCCACCAGCCCCCTCCCCGGAGGCAGCGAGCCCGGGCCCGTCCGTGCCACGGGATTTCTTCGTGAGGAGACCACGAGGCCGGGATTCCTCCCGGCAGCCGGCTGGGTGCTGAGCGCTGATCTGTAACGCTGCGCTGCTGGGGGGGTCCGGAGTAGCTCGGGGGGGGGGACACAGCCCCAGCAGCCGCCCCCCCCCAGCCACGAGGGCTGCTCCCACCAAGCACCACGTCTTCTCCTGGAAGAAATCCCCCTCCGGCCGCTCTCGAGCTTCTCCAGCGCCGGGCTCCGAAATCAGGATCCGGAGAAAGCGGCGAGGAAAATCTCCGGGGAGGGGGGCTCCCACGGCCCCCCCATAGCGGGGGGGGGGGCTCGCTCCGTCTCCGGCCCCCAGCGTCCCGGCGCGTGGCCGCGATGCTCCGAGGTTTCTCCTCCAAGGTTTCTCCTCCGAGGTTTCTCCTCCGAGGTTTCTCCTCCAAGGTTTCTCCTCCGAGGTTTCTCCTCCGAGGTTTCTCCTCCGAGGTTTCTCCTCCAAGGTTTCTCCTCCGAGGTTTCTCCTCCGAGGTTTCTCCTCCGAGCTCGGCGATGCCGCGGTTCGGCTGCCGGCGGCTCCGCGCCGGGCAGACCCCCGTGTCCCCCCCCCCCCAGCTTTTCTCTGGTTTCTGTTCCATTTCTTGCAAAAAATAAACCCCCCCCCGGCCCACTGACGGGCTGTAAATCCCAGCCAAGGTGATATTAAAAATAAACGTAGCCCTGGGTACTCCTCCTCCTCCTCTTCCTCCTCGCCAGCAGCCCCTCCCTGCCCTTCTGGGGTCCTGCTCAGCACCGGACCCCCCCCCCCCCAGTTCCACCAGCACCGAAACGGGGAACCCTCAAGGTCCCGTTTGTGGTCTCCCCGCAGCCCCCCCCCCCCCAGCCCATTTTCCCTCGGGGCCGTGCACCCCGTTTTATTGCCGAATTAGGGAAGCTGGGGGGGGTCCGTCCGTGCCGGGGGGTCCGTCCGTCCCGGGGGGCCGCGGCTGGAAGACGTGGGTGTAGAAGACGTCGACGTTGCGGGCGCAGTCGAGCGGCAGCGCCCGGCCCACGCCGCGGGCCCCCAGCCGGGCCCCCCCCAGCGCCGACGACCCCTTCAGCTTCAGGAGGCTGAACCGGGAGAACACGCGGCCGGGGACCCCGTCCCGCGCCTGCGCCAGCACCCGGACGAACCCTGGGGGGGGGGACACACACAGGCAGGGTCGGGGGGATGGGGGGGACGGGGGGGATGTGGGGACCCCCCCCCCAGCAGCGCCCGTCGCCCCACTCACCCGCCTGCATCCTCTCCCAGCTGTTCCAGACGGAGCCCACGCAGACGATGGGCAGCCCCAGCTCCCCCAAAAACAGGCTCTGCAGGGGGGGGGGGCAGCGGGTGAGGGGTGGCAGCGGGACCCCCCCCCCCCGAACCCCACGCCCCCCCGGGACCCCCCAGCTCTCACCGGGTCGGTTTTGGGCAGCACGGCGACGACGTGGCGAGCCAGGACCTCGCCGGCTTCGTGGAAGATGTGGCAGCAGAGAGGGTCCCCAGCCTGGGCGCCTGGGGACGGGATGGGGGGGTGGGATGGGGACACGGGACCCCCCCCCCCCTCCCCGGGATTTCCCTCCTGGGACCCCCCCCCTGCACCCACCGGGGCTCGCACCCCCGGCTCCCGCAAGCCGGGCTGGGCTGCGACGAGGGCGGAGGGTGCTCGGGGGTGACAGTGCCCAGGCGGGGAGGGGGGACCGGGGGGCTCGGCCCCCCCCTTCCCCGTGCAGCCCCCTGCCCCCCCCCGGGGAAGGGGCTCCCCTACCCTCCGCCAGCTTCTGGCAAAACCCCGCGAACTTGGACTTGTCGAAGGTGCGGTAGAGCTGCGGGAGGAGCCCCATCCTGTCGGAGATCTGCAGCGCCGGGACCGGGGGGGGGGGGGTCTGCCGGTGAGCCCCGAGTGCCAGCGGCCATCCCCCCCCCACCCCACCCCGGGGACCCCCCGGCCAGCCCAGAGACCCCTCGGGACCCCGCCGTCCTGCTCTACAGCCCAGAGCCCCCCTGGGACCCCAGCACACAGCCCGGTGCCCCCCCGGGACCCCACCATCCTCTGCAGCCCAGAGCCCCCCTGGGACCCCAGCACACAGCCCGGAGCCCCCCCGGGACCCCACCATCCTGCTCTGCAGCCCAGAGCCCCCCTGGGACCCCCCCATCCTCTGCAGCCCAGAGCCCCCCGGACCCCGGCACACAGCCCGGTGCCCCCCCGGGACCCCACCATCCCCTGCAGCCCAGAGCCCCCCTGGGACCCCAGCACACAGCCCGGAGCCCCCCCGGGACCCCACCATCCTGCTCTGCAGCCCAGAGCCCCCCTGGGACCCCGGGCACACAGCCTGGAGCCCCCCCAGAACCCCCCCATCCTGCTCTGCAGCCCAGAGGCCCCCCAGGACCCCACTGTGCCACCATCCAGCCCAGAGCCCCCTGGACCCCAGCACACAGCCCAGAGCCCCCCAGAACCCCCCCATCCTGCTCTGCAGCCCAGAGCCCCCTGGACCCCAGCACAATATGCAGCCCAGAGCCCCCCCAGGACCCCACTATCCCAATGTGCAGCCCAGAGCCCCCCGGACCCCAGCACAGAGCCCCCCCAGGACCCCAATGCAGAGCCTGGAGCCCCTCTGGACACCAGCACACAGCCCGGAGCCCCCCAGACCCTGGCACACAGCACAGAGCCCCCCAGAACCCCACTATCCCAATGTGCAGCCCAGAGCCCCCCCAGACCCCGGCACACAGCGTGCAGCCCCCCCCAGGACCCCACCATCCCACTATGCAGCCCAGAGCCCTGTGGACCCCAGAACACAGCCTGGAGCCCCCCCAGACCCCAGCACAGAGCCCAGAGACCCCCTGGACCCCACCATCCCAGTGTGCAGCCCAGAGCCCCCCTGGGACCCCAGCACAGAGCCCAGAGCCCCCCAGACCCCAGCACAGAGCCCCCCAGACCCCAGCACAGAGCCCCCCCCAGGACCCCAAAGCACAGCCTGGAGCCCCCCCAGACCCCAGCACACAGCCCAGAGCCCCCTGGACCCTGGCACACAGCCCAGAGACCCCAGACCCCAGCACACAGCCAGGAGCCCCCCAGGACCCCAATACACAGCCAGGAGCCCCCCAGGACCCCGGCACACAGCCCGGAGACCCCAGACCCCAGCACACAGCATGGAGCCCCCCCGGAACCCCACTGTCCCATCATCCAGCCCAGAGCCCCCCGGACCCCGGCACAGCACCCGGAGCACCCCAGCCCCTGGCACAGAGCCTGGAACCCCCCTAGACCCCCGGCACAGCGCCCGGAGCCCCCCCAGGACCCCAGAACCTAGCCTGGAGCCCCACCAGACCCCAGCACACAGCCCCCTGGACCCCGGCACAGCACCCGTAGCCCCCCAGCCCCCAGCACAGCACCTGGAACCCCCCTAGACCCCCCCACAGCACCCGGAGCCCCCCCAGGACCCCAGAACCTAGCCTGGAGCCCCACCAGGACCCCAGCACACAGCCCCCTGGACCCCGGCACAGCACCCGGAGCCCCCCAGCCCCTGGCACAGCACCCGGAGCCCCCCTGGACCCCCGCACAGCACCCGGAGCCCCCCCAGGACCCCAGCACCTAGCCTGGAGCCCCACCAGACCCCAGCACACAGCCCCCCAGACCCCGGCACTGCACCCACAGCCCCCACAGCCCCCGGCACAGCGCCTGGAGCCCCCCCAGGACCCCAGCACAGCACCCGCAGCCCCCCCAGGCCCCGGCACAGCGCCTGGAACCCCCCCAGGACCCCCGCACAGCACCCGGAGCCCCCCCAGGACCCCAGAACCTAGCCTGGAGCCCCCCCAGGACCCCGGCACAGCACCCACAGCCCCCCCAGCCCCCAGCACAGCGCCCGGAGCCCCCCTAGCCCCCGGCACAGCACCTGGAACCCCCCTAGACCCCCCCACAGCACCCGGAGCCCCCCCAGGACCCCAGCACACAGCCCCCTGGACCCCGGCACTGCACCCACAGCCCCCCCAGCCCCCAGCACAGCACCCGGAGCCCCCCCAGGACCCCAGAACCTACCCTGGAGCCCCCCCCGGACCCCAGCACAGCACCCGCAGCCCCCCAGCCCCCGGCACAGCACCCGCAGCCCCCCTGGACCCCCGCACAGCGCCCAGAGCCCCCCCAGGACCCCAGAACCTAGCCTGGAGCCCCCCCAGGACCCCAGCACACAGCCCCCTGGACCCCGGCACAGCACCCGCAGCCCCCCCAGCCCCCGGCACAACGCCTGGAACCCCCCTAGACCCCCCCACAGCACCCGGAGCCCCCCCAGGACCCCCCCCAGCACACCTGGAAGTAGTCCAGCATGGCCTGCCTGACGTAGGCGACGTCGTGGGGTGGCACCTCCAGGTTGTCCACGCAGTCGAACACCGTCTTGACGGCGCGGTGGGCGATCCAGTACGCTGCGGGGGGGGGGGGGAGCGGGCTGAGACCCCCCACCCCCATCCCCGACAACCCCCCCCCCGGCCCCACCGGCCTCACCCGAGCCCTCGTCGCCCATCAGGTGGCCCCAGCCGCCGCAGCGCGTCCCCGTCCCGTCGGGGTTGACCAGTTTGCAGTTGGAGCCGGTGCCGGAGATGAGGACGATGCCACCTGCGGGGTGGGCGCCCGTCGGGTGGGGGGACACGCCAGGGTGGTCCCCGCCATCGCTGTCACCCCCCCAACCCCGCGGCGAGCTGTCCCCTACCGCGGTCGGTGGCGGTGGCCATGGCCCCGACGGCGTCGGAGGTGACGTGGTAGCTCCGGCTGAGGTGGGGGAAGCGTCGGCGCAGGTCGGCGGTCAGCGTGGCCACGGCGTCCGCCTGGTCAGCGCCGCTGAGAGAGAGCCCCTGCCCCACGCCCCGGGGGGGCCGTCAGCCGGGGGGCACGCGGGGACGGGGCGGCCGTGGGGAGGGGGCAAAAGTCCCAGGGAGGGGAGATGGAGCATCCGTGGGGAGATGGGGCATCTGTGGGGAGGATGGAGCACCCATGGGGAGATGGAGCACCCATGGGGAGATGGAGCATCCATGGGGAGGATGGAGGATCCATGGGGAGATGGAGCATCCATGGGGAGATGGGGCATCCATGGGGAGGATGGAGGATCCGTGGGGAGGATGGAGCATCCATGGGGAGGATGGAGCATCCATGGGGAGGATGGAGGATCCGTGGGGAGATGGAGCATCCATGGGGAGATGGGGCATCCATGGGGAGGATGGAGGATCCGTGGGGAGGATGGAGCATCCATGGGGAGATGGAGCATCCATGGGGAGGATGGAGGATCCATGGGGAGATGGAGCATCCGTGGGGAGATGGAGCATCCATGGGGAGATGGAGCATCCATAGGGAGATGGAGCACCCATGGGGAGGATGATGGTCCCGGGTGGGGGAGATGGAGCATCCATGGGGAGATGGGGCATCCATGGGGAGGATGGAGCCTCCGTGGGGAGGATGGAGCATCCATGGGGAGGATGGAGGATCTATGGGGAGAGGACACTGGTCCCAGGGAGGAGATGGAGCATCCATGGGGAGGATGCTGGGCCCGGCGGGGGGCAGATGGAGCATTCGTGGGGAGATGGGGCATCCATGGGGAGGATGGAGCCTCCGTGGGGAGGATGATGGTCCCGGGTGGGGGAGATGGAGCATCCATGGGGAGATGGAGCCTCCGTGGGGAGAGGACACCAGTCCCAGGGAGGAGATGGAGCATCCATGGGGAGATGGAGCATCCGTGGGGAGGATGGAGCATCCGTGGGGAGGATGATGGTCCCGGGTGGGGGAGATGGAGCATCCATGGGGAGATGGAGCATCCATGGGGAGGATGATGGTCCCGGGTGGGGGAGATGGAGCATCCATGGGGAGATGGAGGATCCATGGGTAGATGGGGCATCCGTGGGGAGATGGAGCATCCGTGGGGAGGATGGAGGATCCGTGGGGAGATGGGGCATCCATGGGGAGATGGAGCATCCGTGGGGAGGATGGAGCATCCGTGGGGAGGATGATGGTCCCAGGTGGGGGAGATGGAGCACCCATGGGGAGATGGGGCATCCATGGGGAGGATGGAGGATCCATGGGGAGATGGAGCATCCATGGGGAGGATGGAGCCTCCGTGGGGAGGATGATGGTCCCAGGTGGGGGAGATGGAGCATCCATGGGGAGGATGGAGGATCCATGGGGAGATGGAGCCTCCATGAGGAGAGGACACCAGTCCCAGGGAGGAGATGGAGCATCCATGGGGAGGATGGAGCACCCATGGGGAGATGGAGCATTCGTGGGGAGATGGAGCCTCCATGGGGAGGATGCTGGTCCCAGGGGGGCAGATGGAGCATCCATGGGGAGGATCCTGGGCCTGGGGGGCATCCATGGGGAGCATCCATGGGGAGAGGACACCAGTCCCAGGGAGGAGATGGAGCATCCGTGGGGAGATGGAGCATCCATGGGGAGGATGATGGTCCCAAGGGGGGAGATGGAGCATCCATGGGGAGATGGAGCATCCATGGGGAGGATGATGGTCCCAAGGGGGGAGATGGAGCATCCATGGGGAGGATGATGGTCCCAAGGGGGGAGATGGAGCATCCATGGGGAGATGGAGCCTCCGTGGGGAGGATGCCAGTCCCGGGGGGGCACGGGGGGGCTCACCAGCGAGCAGAGGGGGACGCAGGGGTCGAGCCCGGCCTTGCTCTTGGCCTCGCTGACCATCCTCTCGATCCTCTCCAGGCACTCCTCGGAGCCGACGAGCTGGGACCCCGGCGGGGGGGGGGGACACACACACTCTGAAGCCCCCTCCCCAGGCTCCATCCCCCGGGGGGGGGGGGTCCCCTTAGCCGAAAGCTTCGCCACCAGCAACGCCCCGGCACCTTCATTCCCCCCCCCCCACCCATGGGGCTTGGGGACAAGCACGGCCAACCCCCCCCCCCAGCGATGTAGTGTCCCCCCCCCGTGCTGGGGTATAGGGGGGGGACAAGGGGGGGGGTCCCCCACCTCACCCAGTGATTTGTGCAGGGTCCCTCGCTCTCGGCCAGGATCCGACCGTCCTCGGAGACCAGCACCACCCTGGAGTGGGTGCCCCCCCCTGCGGAGAGAAAAGGGGGGGGGGGACAAAATCAGAGCCCCCCCCCCCCCAATTTAGGAACCTCTAAAGCAGCTTTTGGGGGTGCTGAAGCCCCCCAACGCTCTGCCCCGAGGAATTCAGCCCCTGGTCCTGCTCTGTACTGGGGAGGGGGGGGTCGGGGGGGCAAGAAGCGGGCGGGGGGGGGCAGGAAGCGGGTTGGGGGGGGGGGGCCCTGGGCCCCCCCCCAACCCCGGTTCCTGCCCCCCCCGCCCCCAAACTGGGGGTACCCGCGGGGATCAGGCCCCGGGGGGGTCCAGGACCCCCCCCCCCAAACCCCCCCCGTCGCCACCGCTCACCCCTCCACCCCGCCGAACACCTCCGCCATCGCCGCCTGCGCTCGCCCCGCCCCTTCCCGCTCCTGGCCACGCCCCCGCCCTCGCCCCGCCTTTCCCCCCGCCCCCGAGGGCTCGGCCACGCCCCTTTCGGCCGTGCGACCCCGCCCGGGTCCCTGCGCCGACCCGCTGGGGGTGACAGGGGGGATCGGGGGGGGGATAGAGGGGACAGGGGGGGGACAGCGAGGGACAGCGGGGAACGGGGGGGGACAGGAGGGACAGGGGGGGGACGGGGGGGGACAGCGGGGGGACAGGGGGGACAGGGAGGACAGGAGGGGACAGGGAGAACAGCGAAGAGCAGGGGGGGACAGCGGGGAACGGGGGGGACAGAGGGGACAGGGGGGGACAGGGGAGACGGAGATGGGGGGGGCAGCGTGGGACAGGGAGGACAGGAGGGGACAGGGAGGACAGCGAGGGGCAGGGGGGGGACAGCGGGGGGACAGGGGGGGACAGCGAGGACAGGGGCAGCGGGAGACGGGGGGGACAGTGGGGGACAGCGGGGGAGAGGGGAGGACAGCGGGGGGACAGGGGGGGGACGGGGGGGGCAGCAGGAGACGGGGGGGACAGCGGGGGACAGGGGGGACAGGGGGGACAGGTCAGCCGCTGCGCCAGGGGCTGAGCTGGGGGGTGATGGAGGGAGAGGAGGGGGGGCTGGGTGCAGGGAGGGGTGGAGAGGTGGATGGAGAAGAGGGAGAGGTGCATGGCTGCTCGGATGGACGGATGGAGGGATGGATGGGTGGGTGGGTGGATGGTGGGTGGGGTGGATGGATGGATGGATGGATGGATGGATGGAGAGGATGGAGGGATGGATGGAGAGGATGGAGGGATGGATGGAGAGGATGGAGGGATAGAGGGATGGATGGAGGGATGGAGACGATGGAGGGAGGGATGGGTGGATGGATGGGTGGGTGGATGGATGTATGGATGGAGGGATGGATGGAGGAGGGATGGATGGATGGATGGATGGATGGATGGATGGATGGATGGACGGACGGAGAAGATGAGAGGTGCATGACTGCTTGGAAGGAAGGAAGGAAGGAAGGAAGGAAGGAAGGAAGGAAGGAAGGAAGGAAGGAAGGAAGGAAGGAAGGAAGGAAGGAAGGAAGGAAGGAAGGAAGCAAAGAGAAGAAGGAGGAGCAGACAGAGAAGACAGGGAAAGAATGATGGGCAGATGGATGGAAGGAGAAGATGGAGAGGCAGATGGAGAAGACAGAAGGGCAGATGGATGAAGAAGATGGATGGGTGGATGGATGGATGGGTGGGTGAAGGGGTGGATGGAGCAGATGGAGGGGGCAGACAGAGACGACACAGGGGCAGATGGGTGGTCAGATGGATGGATGGAGAAGATGGAGAGGTGGATGGCTGATAGGAAAGAAGGAAGGAAGGAAGGAAGGAAGGAAGGAAGGAAGGAAGGAAGGAAGGAAGGAAGGAAGGAAGGAAGGAAGGAAGGAAGGAAGGAAGGAAGGAAGGAAGGAAGGAAGGAAGGAAGGAAGGAAGGAAGGAAGGAAGGAAGGAAGAAGAAGGAGGAGCAGACAAGACAGGGAAAGAATGATGGGCAGATGGATGGAAGGAGAAGATGGAGAGGCAGATGGAGAAGACAGAGGGGCAGATGGATGAAGAAGATGGATGGGTGGATGGATGGATGGGTGGATGGGTGGGTGAAGGGGTGGATGGAGCAGATGGAGGGGCAGACAGAGACGACACAGGGGCAGATGGGTGGTCAGATGGATGGATGGAGAAGATGGAGAGGTGGATGGCTGATAGGAAGGAAGGAAGGAAGGAAGGAAGGAAGGAAGGAAGGAAGGAAGGAAGGAAGGAAGGAAGGAAGGAAGGAAGGAAGGAAGGAAGGAAGGAAGGAAGGAAGGAAGGAAGGAAGGAAGGAAGGAAGGAAGGAAGGAAGGAAAAAGAAGAAGGAGGAGCAGACAAGACAGGGAAAGAATGATGGGCAGATGGATGGAAGGAGAAGATGGAGAGGCAGATGGAGAAGACAGAGGGGGCAGATGGATGAAGAAGATGGATGGGTGGATGGATGGATGGGTGGATGGATGGAGGGATGATGGATGGATGGATGGATGGATGGATGGATGACGATAGGTAGGGCTGGGTGGCTGGGGTGGCTGGTTGGTTGGACAAGGTAGAAGAGCAGAGCAAGGGAGAGGATGACAGGGTGGGTGGAGCGGGTGGCGAGAGGTGGGTGGCAGAGCAGACGGGTGGATGGGTGGGCTCATCGGAATGGGAAGAGGAGCTGGGGCAGATGGGGCAGGGAGGACGAGCTGTAGAAGGGGGGTGTCACCAGGTGGGGATGACGGCGGGCCGTGACTGGGTGGT
>NC_134418.1:772801-797801 GCF_030867145.1 Opisthocomus hoazin | reverse complement strand
GGGGGACACCGTGGGGCACCCCACACCGCCGGGCTGTCACCCCGCGTCAGGGCGGGGGTACGGGAGGAGGGGGGCTCGGCTCCCCTGCAACGGGGGGCTGGGGGGCAACAGCCGGGGGGGGCTGGGGAAGCCCGATTCATGGGGGTGTGGGGGGCTTGGGGGGCAAAATCCTGTCCGTGGGGGTGTGGGGGGCAGAATCCCACCCATGGGGGGGTGTGGGGTTTGGGGGGGCAGAATCCCATCCAGGGGGGGTGTGTGGGGTTGGGGGGCAAAATCGCATCCGTGGGGGGGTGTGGGGCTTAGGGGGGCACAATCCTGTCCGTGGGGGTGTGGGGTTTGGGGGGCAAAATCCCATCCAGGGGGTGTGTGGGGTTGGGGGGCAAAATCCCGTTTGTGGGGATGCTCAGGGATTAGGGGGCAAAATCCCACCCATGGGGGGGTGTGAGGTTTGGGGGGCAGAATCCCATCCAGGGGGGTGTGTGGGGTTGGGGGGCAAAATCGCATCCGTGGGGGGGTGAGGGGCTGGAGAGGGGCGATACCCCAGTCCACGGGGTTGCACACAAGTGGGGGGCACACAGCCCCCCGCCCGTGGGGTGCCCGGGGCTGGGGAGGGGCTCAGCAGCCCCCACCCGTGGGGCTGCACTGGGGCGGGGGGGGTCCAGCAGCCCCCCATCTGTGGGGACGAGCGGGGCAGCGGGGGGCAGAACCCCCAACCCTGGGGGTGCGCAGGGCCGGGGGGCGGCGGGCCGGGTCTGGGGGGGGGACACGGGACCCGCGCCCCGGTGCGTGAGGATGCGGGGGGGGGGGGGGAACCCCCCAGCCCCTCTCCCCCCAGCCCCTCTCCCCCCGACCCCCAGCCCCACAGTGATGGTTTTTGTCCCCCCGCAGTTTCGGGGTCCCACCACGTTCCGACCCCCAGCACGGTGTCGGGGTCCGTCCCCCCCCCCCGCGGTGAGGCACCCCCCCCTTCGCACAGCCCTCCAAGCCTGCAGGGGTCGCTGCAGCGCCGGGCGGGGCCGGGCGCGCCTCGTTTGTTCCGGCGCCGCGTGGGCAGCGCGGCCTCGGGAGCCGGAAGCGGGAGCCGGAAGCGGGAACCGGAAGCGGGAGCGGGAAGCGGGAGCGGCGGGGCCCGGCCCGGCTCGGCCTGGCCCGGCCATGTGGTTCATCTACGCGCTGAGCTGGCTGTCCCTGCTCATCCAGGTCGCCTTCGTCACCCTGGCGATCGGTGAGCCCCGCCGCCGGGGGCTGTCGCGATATATCGGGCCTTTCTCGGCGGGGGAGGGGGTGGCTCCGGGGAGGGGGAAGCCTAGGCCGCTGCTGGGAGCGGGTTCGGGGCCGCGGGTCAGGCAGCTCCCGTGGGCCGGGGCGTCCCGGGGTCCCCGGATGCTCCGGCGATAGGGGAGGGGTGTGGGGGGGCTCCCTGGGTGCCCCAGAGGCCCTGTGGATGCCCCAGAGATTGGGGGGGGGGTCCCACGGGTGCCACTGAGGCCACTGTGTCCGTCTGAGGTCCTGTGGAAGCCTCAGAGGCTGGGGAGGGGGTCCCGTGTGTACCCGTGAGGTTGTGTGGGTGCTCTGGAGGCAGGGGAGGGGGTCCCATGGGTGCTCCTGAGGCCCTGTGGATGCCCCAGAGATTGGGGGGGGGGGTGTCCCACGGGTGTCCCTTAGATTGTGTGGGTGCTCTAGAGGCTGGGGAGGAGGTCTCAGGGGTGCCCCTGAGGTCCTGTGGAAGCTCCAGAGGCTGGAGAGGGGGACCCATGGATGCTTCAGAGGCTGGTTGAGGTCCCATGGGTGCTCCTGATGTCGTGTGGGGGCTCTAGAGGCTGGGGAGGGGGTCCCATGTGTGCCCCTGAGGTCCTATGGAAGCCCCAGAGGCTGGGGAGGTGGACCCATGGGTGCTCCTGAGGTGGTGTGGGTGCTCTAGAGGCTGGGGAGGGGGGTCTCAGGGGTGCCCCTGAGGTCATGTGGGTGCTCCAGAGGCTGGGGAGGGGGTCCCATGGGTGCTCCTGAGGCCCTGTGGAAGCCCCAGAGGCTGGGGAGGGGGTCCCATGGGTGCTCCTGAGGCCCTGTGGATGCCCCAGAGGCTGGGGACGGGGTCCCATGGGTGCTCCTGAGGCCCTGTGGATTCCCCAGAGGCTGGGGACGGGGTCCCATGGGTGCTCCTGAGGCCCTGTGGATTCCCCAGAGGCTGGGGACGGGGTCCCATGGGTGCTCCTGAGGCCCTGTGGATGCCCCAGAGGCTGGGGAGGGGGTCCCATGGGTGCCCCTGAGGTTGTGTGGGTGCTCTAGAGACTGAGGAGGGGGTTCCACGGGGTGCCCCCGCGCCCTCCGAGTGCCCCTCAGGCCCTGTGGAAGCCCCAGAGACTGGAGGGCTGAGGGTCCCACGGGAGCCCCCGAGCTCCTGTGGAAGCCCCGGAGTTTGGGGGGGTCCCTGGGTGCCCCGAAGATTCCGTCCCTGCGGGGCTGGGGGAGCGTTTGCCCCCCTCCCCGGTGCCGCGGGGCTGAGCCGGGCGTCTCTCCGCAGCCGCCGGGCTGTACTACCTGGCGGAGCTGATCGAGGAGTACACGGTGGTCACCAGGAGGATAATCAAGTACATGATCTGGGTGAGTCCCGGTGGGCGCGGGGGGGACCCCGCCGAGGTCCCCCCGGGGCGGCTGTGGCGCGGGACGTCGGCTCGGGACGGAGGGGACGAGCGCTGGGGGAGCTCCGGGTTCCCCCGGCCCCGGGGCAGCTCCCGAGGAGGGGGGTTGGAGGGGGGCCGCTTCGCTCAGCGCCTCGCTTAACGGGGAGGCGGTGGTCCTGAGCCCTCCTGGGCAACATCTCCCCCCCCGAGTTGGGGAAACTGAGGCCCGGCTGCGGCGTGTCCTACCCGGGGTGGGATTCCCGTCTGGACCGTTCCCAAGGGGCCAAGCGGGGGGTGTGCGGGGAGCACGGTGCCACCAGCGCACCCTAAAGCCCCCCCTGATCACGGTGGTCCCGCTGTCCTGCCCCACGCGACCCCCCCCTCCCCGTTCTCTCTTCCCAGTTCTCCTCGGCCGTGCTGGTCGGGCTCTACCTCTTCGAGCGCTTCCCCGGCTTCATGGTGGGCGTGGGGCTCTTCACCAACCTGGTCTACTTCGGTTTGCTGCAGACCTTCCCCTTCATCGTCCTGACCTCCTCCAACTTCATCCTCTCCTGCGGTGAGTGGGGCTGGGGCTCGTCCCCCCCCTCGGCGGGCGGCAGCGGCGGGGGGCGAGATCCCGGCTGGGCTGAAACTCGGCGTCTGAGGCGTTAATTTGGCAGAAAATAGACCCCCATCGCGGGGTCTTGACTCTCCTCACCGGACTGGGAGGCTGGGTTTAAATTCTGGGTGATGTCCAATTTGCCAGGACCAGTCCAGTGTGTTTAATATGGAGATTCACAGGATCCCAGCATGGCTGGGGTTGGCAGGGCCCTCTGGGGTCCCCCAGCCCAGCCCCCTGCCCAAGCAGGGTCACCCAGAGCAGGGGGCACAGCACCGCGGCCAGGGGGGCTGGAATATCTCCAGAGAAGGAGACTCCACAGCCTCCCTGGGCAGCCTGGGCCAGGGCTCCGGCACCCTCAGAGGGAAGAAGTTCTTCCTCATCTTCAGCTGGAGCTTCCTCTGCTCCAGTTTGTGCCCGGTGCCCCTTGTCCTGTCGCTGGGCACCACTGGGAAGAGTCTGGCCCTGTCCTCCTGACCCCCACCCTGCAGATACTTAGGGGCATTTCGAAGGCCCCCTCTCAGCCTTCTCTTCTCCAGGCTGAACAAGCCCAGCTCCCTCAGCCTCTCCTCGCAGCAGAGATGCTCCAGTCCCCTCCTCATCCTCGTAGCCCTGCGCTGGACTCTCTCCAGTAGCTCCTCATCTTCCTTGAACTGGGGAGCCCAGCACTGGACACAGGACTCCAGATGGGGCCTCCCCAGGGCAGAGCAGAGGGGGAGGAGAACCTCCCTCACCTGCTGCCCACACTCCTCCTCATGCACCCCAGGGTCCCATCACCCTTCTTGGCACCCAGGGCACGCTGCTGGCTCATGGTCACCCTGTCGTCCCCCAGCACTCCCAGTCCCTCTCCGCAGAGCTGCTCTCCAGCAGGTCCCCCCCAGCCTGTCCTGGTGCCTGGGGTTGTCCCTCCCCAGGGGCAGGACCCTGCCCTTGCCTTTCCTGGGGTGTTTGCCAAGGCCGTGTCTGTGGCCACCGTGGCTCCGTCCCCGGCGGGGCTGGGGGCTGCCTGGGCGAGCCCCGGTGCGGGACGGGCAGGAGGGGTCCCCCCATCCCGAGCGGCGGGCGCGGGGCTGTGCTGAGGCGCCGAGGTTTTGGCCGAAGCGGCCCCCGTGGCCGATTCTGTGCCACAAACCCCCCCGCGTCGGGGGCTGGAGGCGGGAGCCGCTCCCCCGCCGGGTCTGGGGCGGTGGGCCGGTAGCTCTGCCAGTCACACTGGTTTTTTGGCTGCTCCCAGTAGGTCAAATGGTTTCCTCCCACCACAAGTGGCCGAGTCTCCTGCGTGTTGCAGTGTCCTGTGCACGGATCTGACTTCAGATCTGGGCTCTGAGCGATCTGCGGTGACACCTCGAGTAGCAGACGGGCAAAGCTTCTTCCAGCGTGGCTTGCTGGGGTCCTGATGGGTATCTCAGGTGCCACCTGCTGCGAAGGAAATGCCTTTGCTCCTCAGGGCGTGCTCGTAGGCAGGGTTCCATCTGCTCCTTGGAGATGGGCGTAGCTCTGGTGGCACGTAGATCCAGAGCCAGACTCCCACAGAATCAGCACTGCTGGCTCCTGGTCGGCCGGCTGTCAACCAGCACCCCCAAGGTCCTCCAAGGTGAGGATCCCCAGGTCCTATGAGGTGAGGATCCCCAGGTCCTATGAGGTGAGGATCCCCGGGTCCTCCAAGATGAGGATCCCCGGGTCCTCCAGGGTGAGGATCCCCAGGTCCTCCAGGGTGAGGATCCCCAGGTCCTCCAAGGTGAGGATCCCCGGGTCCTATGAGGTGAGGATCCCCGGGTCCTATGAGGTGAGGATCCCCAGGTCCTATGAGGTGAGGATCCCCAGGTCCTCCAGGGTGAGGATCCCCAGGTACTCCAAGGTGAGGATCCCCGGGTCCTCCAAGGTGAGGATCCCCAGGTCCTCCAGGGTGAGGATCCCCAGGTCCTCCAGGGTGAGGATCCCCGGGTTCTCCAAGGTGAGGATCCCCGGGTTCTCCAAGGTGAGGATCCCCAGGTCCTATGAGGTGAGGATCCCCAGGTCCTATGAGGTGAGGATCCCCAGGTCCTCCAGGGTGAGGATCCCCAGGTCCTCCAAGGTGAGGATCCCCGGGTCCTCCAAGGTGAGGATCCCCAGGTCCTCCAGGGTGAGGATCCCCAGGTCCTCCAAGGTGAGGATCCCCGGGTTCTCCAAGGTGAGGATCCCAAGGTCCTCCAAGGTGAGGATCCCCAGGTCCTCCAAGGTGAGGATCCCCAGGTCCTCCAGGGTGAGGATCCCCGCGTCCTCCAAGGTGAGGATCCCCGCGTCCTCCAAGGTGAGGATCCCCAGGTCCTCCAAGGTGAGGATCCCTGGGTTCTCCAAGGTGAGGATCCCCAGGTCCTATGAGGTGAGGATCCCCAGGTCCTATGAGGTGAGGATCCCCAGGTCCTCCAAGGTGAGGATCCCCGGGTTCTCCAAGGTGAGGATCCCAAGGTTCTACGAGGTGAGGATCCCAAGGTTCTACGAGGTGAGGATCCCCAGGTCCTCCAAGGTGAGGATCCCCGGGTCCTCCAAGGTGAGGATCCCCAGGTCCTCCAAGGTGAGGATCCCCGGGTTCTCCAAGGTGAGGATCCCAAGGTCCTATGAGGTGAGGATCCCCAGGTCCTCCAAGGTGAGGATCCCCAGGTCCTCCAGGGTGAGGATCCCCGGGTTCTCCAAGGTGAGGATCCCCGGGTCCTCCAAGGTGAGGATCCCCGCGTCCTCCAAGGTGAGGATCCCCAGGTCCTCCAAGGTGAGGATCCCTGGGTTCTCCAAGGTGAGGATCCCCAGGTCCTATGAGGTGAGGATCCCCAGGTCCTATGAGGTGAGGATCCCCAGGTCCTCCAAGGTGAGGATCCCCGGGTTCTCCAAGGTGAGGATCCCAAGGTTCTACGAGGTGAGGATCCCCAGGTCCTCCAGGGTGAGGATCCCCGGGTCCTCCAAGATGAGGATCCCCAGGTCCTCCAAGATGAGGATCCCCAGGTCCTACGAGGTGAGGATCCCCGGGTCCTCCAAGGTGAGGATCCCCAGGTCCTCCAAGGTGAGGATCCCCAGGTCCTCCAGGGTGAAGATCCCCAGGTCCTCCAAGGTGAGGATCCCCGGGTCCTCCAAGGTGAGGATCCCCAGGTCCTCCAAGGTGAGGATCCCCGGGTCCTCCAAGGTGAGGATCCCCGCGTCCTCCAAGGTGAGGATCCCCGCGTCCTCCAAGGTGAGGATCCCCAGGTCCTCCAAGGTGAGGATCCCCGGGTTCTCCAAGGTGAGGATCCCCAGGTCCTATGAGGTGAGGATCCCCAGGTCCTATGAGGTGAGGATCCCCAGGTCCTCCAAGGTGAGGATCCCCGGGTTCTCCAAGGTGAGGATCCCAAGGTCCTACGAGGTGAGGATCCCCAGGTCCTACGAGGTGAGGATCCCCGGGTCCTCCAAGGTGAGGATCCCCAGGTCCTCCAGGGTGAAGATCCCCAGGTCCTCCAGGGTGAGGATCCCCGGGTTCTCCAAGGTGAGGATCCCCAGGTCCTCCAGGGTGAGGATCCCCAGGTCCTCCAAGGTGAGGATCCCCGGGTCCTCCAAGGTGAGGATCCCCAGGTCCTCCAAGGTGAGGATCCCCGGGTTCTCCAAGGTGAGGATCCCCAGGTCCTCCAAGGTGAGGATCCCCGGGTCCTCCAAGGTGACGATCCCCGGGTCCTCCAAGGTGAGGATCCCAAGGTGTAACCCAAGGTCCTCATCTTGTAGTTCTTCCTCTCCTGACCTTTGGTGACGTCCTTAGGCTGGAGAGAATTGTGGAATCACAGGATCACTAAGGTTGGAAAAGACCTCTGAGATCATCCAGTCCAACCATCACCCCAACACCCCCACGCCTGCTAAACCATGTCCCCAAGTGCCACATCCACACAGTTTTTGAACCCCTCCATGGATGGGGACTCCCCCACTGCCCTGGGCAGCCTGGCCCAACCCCTGACCACTCTTTCGGTGGAGAAATTTCTCCCAATCTCCAACCTGAACCTCCCCTGATGCAACCTGAGGCCGTTACGGACGCTGCCGGGGCGCTGGTGGCCCGGTGGGCTCCACTTCGGGGGCGTTGGCGTGAGCCGAGGGTGCCTCTTCGGGGCGGGGGCCTGACTTCGCTCCGCTTTGCTTTGGCAGCGCTGGTGATATTCAATCACTACCTGGCGTTCCAGTTCTTCGCCGAGGAGTACTACCTGTTCTCTGAGGTGAGCCGGGCCCGGCGCTGCGGGGAGGAAGGGCAAAAGGCCGGGTTTGGGGTCAGCGGGGCACGCCGAGGACGTTTTTCTGTCCCCCTTCCCCGGGGGTCCCTGCGCTTGTTCCTCGGAAGCGCCAGGGAGGCTCCGGTTCCTTTCCTGGGGGGTGAGCTCAGGGCTTTCCCAGCCAGCTGCAGGGCAGAGGAAATCCGCAGCGTTAAGCGCAGATTTATTTCCCCTGAAATGCTAAAAACTAGGGAAAGCAGAAGATAATACGATTTTTTAGGTTTTTTTACAAGCTAACCACGAATCCTTTCCCTTTTGGAACTGTGGCCCCTGGTTATTTTTGCGTCTCCAATGCACAACGCCCTCGCGCTGCCGAGACGAGGGTCCGGGTTGGCGAAGGGGCTTGGCTGGGCCCAACGGCCGCTGCTGCTTCGCGTGGATTTTACAAACAAACGAGAAAACCTCCGCCAAAATGACAAAAAAAAAAAAAGACCGGCTTTTGGTGAAGTTGGCCACTTCCGCAGCGTTTCGGCAGGTCGGCTCCGCTCGCTCCCCTCGCGCTACGTCCGCGGCCGGCCCCGGCGCCGAGGAGCCAGCCCAGCTGCGGACTCTTCATCCCTGCAAGGCGTGAAGAGGGTTTAATTACTCATTAACAGCTCCCCCGGTTTCCTGCTTGTGTCACAGAATCACAGAATGGTCGGGGTTGGCAGGGCCCTCTGGGGTCCCCCAGCCCAGCCCCCTGCCCAAGCAGGGTCACCCAGAGCAGGGGGCACAGCACCGCGGCCAGGGGGGCTGGAATATCTCCAGAGAAGGAGACTCCACAGCCTCCCTGGGCAGCCTGGGCCAGGGCTCCAGCACCCTCAGAGGGAAGAAGTTCTTCCTCATCTTCAGCTGGAGCTTCCTCTGCTCCAGTTTGTGCCCGTTGCCCCTTGTCCTGTCGCTGGGCACCACTGGAAAGAGTCTGGCCCCGGCCTCCTGACCCCCCCCCTGCAGATATTTAGAGGCATTTCGAAGGTCCCCTCGCAGCCTTCTCTTCTCCAGGCTGAACAAGCCCAGCTCCCTCAGCCTCTCCTCGCAGCAGAGATGCTCCAGTCCCCTCCTCATCCTCGCAGCCCTGCACTGGGTTCTCTCCAGTAGCTCCTCACCTTTCTTGAACTGGGGAGCCCAGCACTGGACCCAGCACTGCAGATGGGGCCTCCCCAGGGCAGAGCAGAGGGGGAGGAGAACCTCCCTCTCCCTGCTGCCCACACTCCTCCTCATGCACCCCAGGATCCCATTGGCCTCCTTGGCACCCAGGGCACACTGCTGGCTCAGGGTCACCCTGTCGTCCCCCAGCACTCCCAGTCCCTCTCCGCAGAGCTGCTCTCCAGCAGGGCCGCCCCAGCCTGTCCTGGTGCCTGGGGTTGTCCCTCCCCAGATGCAGGACCCTGAGCTCTGTCACTGAGCTCTGCAAGATTCCAGTGTCCAGGAGCCGCGGAGTTTTCCAGGAGCGAGGGCTTTTCCTGGGTGGATTTTACCCCCGTGACGGCTTCGCCCAGCGCCGCTGTCTCGGCACCCAGGAGACCTGGGCAGGGGGAGAAGCTGCGTTGCAGTTCCCCCTCCCCGCGGTGGCTTTTCTCTGGAGGGGCTGGGGCAGAGCTCGGGGTGCGTGGCGGGGAGGCGCAGCCGGGGAGCCCGCGTTGCGGCGGGGCTCTCACTGCTCCTCTCGCTCTGCCCGCAGGTTCTCGCCTACTTCACCTTCTGCCTGTGGTTAATTCCCTTCGCTTTCTTCGTCTCGTTATCCGCCGGAGAGAACGTCCTGCCGTCCACCGTGCAGCCTGGAGGTCAGCGCCCGCTGGGTTTTGGCAGGGGCTGTGCTCGAGCCCCCCCGCTTCCCACCGCGCAGAGGAGGGGAGGGGGCAGCTGGTCGGGTAAACCCATCCCAAAGCCGAGGCAGGAAAGTGGGGGGGGGGCTTCTGCAGGGCGGGGGGCGAGCGAGCAGAGTTCCTGCACTGCTCCAGCCCTGGGGCCCTGCTGCTTTCCCTGGATTCTCCCTACGGCTCGGGGACATAATAAATACTTACAAATATCTGCGGAGGGGGGTCAGGAGGATGGGGCCAGACTCTTCCCAGTGGTGCCCAGCGACAGGACAAGGGGCAACGGGCACAAACTGGAGCAGAGGAAGCTCCAGCTGAAGATGAGGAAGAACTTCTTCCCTCTGAGGGTGATGGAGCCCTGGCCCAGGCTGCCCAGGGAGGCTGTGGAGTCTCCTTCTCTGGAGATATTCCAGCCCTGCCTGGACAAAGTCCTGTGCAGCCTCTTGTAGGTGACCCTGCTTCGGCAGGAGGGTTGGACTAGATGACCCACAGAGGTCCCTTCCAACCCCTACTATTCTGTGATTCTGTGTTGGGAGAGGCCCCAGCATTATGGGGCCAGACTCTTTCCAGTGGTGCCCAGTGCCAGGACAAGGGGCAACGGGCACAAACTGAAGCAGAGGAAGCTCCAGCTGAACCCGAGGAAGAACTTCTTCCCTCTGAGGGTGACGGAGCCCTGGCCCAGGCTGCCCAGGGAGGCTGTGGAGTCTCCTTCTCTGGAGATATTCCAGCCCCCCTGGCCGCGGTGCTGTGCCCCCTGCTCTGGGTGACCCTGCTTGGGCAGGGGGCTGGGCTGGGGGACCCCAGAGGGCCCTGCCAGCCCCACCATGCTGGGGTTCTGTGAAGGGGAGCTCAGGATCTGGGCTCTGTGGCTTACGGGGAGGCCAAGGCGCGAGCAAACCAGAAACTTCCGTGCCTTGAAGGCACCTCATGCGTCGCCCCGAAACCAGGCGACCCATCGGCGGGTCCGTGTTTGATCCCTCTTCCCCTCTCTCCGCAGACGACGTGGTCTCCAACTACTTCACCAAGGGGAAGAGGGGCAAGCGCTCCGGCATCCTCGTGGTCTTCTCGTTCATCAAGGAGGCCATCCTGCCCAGCCGACAGAAGATTTACTGAGCCCCGGCCGCGGCGAAGGAGCGGGGCAGACCCGAACTGTGCGGGGGGCTGCGAGGCGGCCGCGTCCCCAGGCCTGGCTCGAACCCTGCGCCGTGCCTCGAAGGGATTTTCCTGGTGACGTACGAGATGCCCAGCGGCGCCGGACAGACGGCGTGGGGAGGGCTCGGGCCTTTTTCTACCGCTTCGCCGATCCCCCCGGGACCGTGGGCAGGAAGGGTGGGTGGCTCCAGGCCAGCGCGGCGAGGGTCCGGCCCCCGGCGATGCCCACCCCGCTCGGGGACCCGGCAGGCGTTGTCTCACCTCCTGGGGTCTCAGGAGTTTGCGCCTGGTGGAGCTTGGCGGCGGGGGAACCCGCGCTCGACGCTTCACTGAGATTTACACAGAGCCATTAATTAATTAAAAACAAAATAAAGCAACCAAAGTGTCGGGTTCCCGGTGGGAGCCTGGCGGTGCGGGAGGGTGCTGGGGTCCCGCGGCGGGAGGGGAGCCTGGGAGGACTCGACGTGGCTTTCGGTGTGGTTTTTGGGGATGGAAATTTCCACTCTGCTCCGGGTGTGCTGGGAGCCTCCGCAGAGGCCCCGGGAGGCCGTTCCGCGGGGAGCGAGAGGCCGAGCCTTGGTCCCTTGGTCCCTTGGGTGGCGGCGGCTGGCGTTCCCCGCGCTGCGAAGGGGTGGAGAGAAGGTGATGGTGCTGGGGAGCCGGTCAGCCCTCTGTTCTTGTTCCCTGTAATCGTAAAAAACCCCTTTTTTTCCCTCTTTTTCTGCTTCGTTGTTGGTCGCCTTCGCGCGTGGTGGGAGCGCCGGGCTCTGGCAGCGCGGGTTCACGGGTTGGGGAGGCTTTTTGAGGAGTTTCGGAGGAAAACGCCTCATTTTGTGGCCAGCTCTGCTGAAGGCTGGTGGGGGGGGCCACGCCGTCCCCCCCTGCCCCTGGGTGTGCTCAGGGCCCCCTGCCCTGTTTGGTGCTGGTTTGCTGGAAATGCGGTTTCTGCCGGAGAGCTGCTGGTCTGATGAAGGCTCGGGGTGAATGGAGAAGAGTGTGGGGTGCGTGAGGAGGAGTGTGGGCAGCAGGTGAGGGAGGGTCTCCTCCCCCTCGGCTCTGCCCTGGGGAGGCCCCATCTGCAGTGCTGGGTCCAGTGCTGGGCTCCCCAGTTCAAGAAAGATGAGGAGCTACTGGAGAGAGCCCAGCGCAGGGCTGTGAGGATGAGGAGGGCACTGGAGCATCTCTGCTGCGAGGAGAGGCTGAGGGAGCTGGGCTTGTTCAGCCTGGAGAAGAGAAGGCTGAGAGGGGACCTTCGAAATGCCTCTAAATATCTGCAGGGTGGGGGTCAGGAGGATGGGGCCAGACTCTTTCCAGTGGTGCCCAGCGACAGGACAAGGGGCAACGGGCACAAACTGGAGCAGAGGAAGCTCCAGCTGAACATGAGGAAGAACTTCTTCCCTCTGAGGGTGCCGGAGCCCTGGCCCAGGCTGCCCAGGGAGGCTGTGGAGTCTCCTTCTCTGGAGATATTCCAGCCCCCCTGGCCGCGGTGCTGTGCCCCCTGCTCTGGGTGACCCTGCTTGGGCAGGGGGCTGGGCTGGGGGACCCCAGAGGGCCCTGCCAGCCCCACCATGCTGGGATTCTGTGAGAGCGGGGCGCGACGGTGGAAGCAGAGCCCGGGACTCCGGCCCCCGACCCGGGTGTGAGTGGGGACATCCGTGGCTGTCACATCCCTGCTGCCGAGCCTTTTTTAATCCTCATTTTCCCATTTGCCTGGCCAGAAACCCTATAAATATTTAAAAGGAGCGTCAGAATGAAGAGGGGAGAAGGTCAGGCTGTGGGGGCTGCGAGGACGGCGCTCGGCTCCCCGGCCGGGCTCGGGGCCGGCTCCTGGAAAGGGACCCTGCGGCAGGAGCCCGGCTGCGTCCCAACACCCTGTCCCCTGCCCTGGAACGTGGGGAAATCCGGCCACCGAGACACCAAACCTCTCCTGCTTCCCAGGGACGCTCCGGCGTCCCCCCACAGAGGGTTTCTGAGTTCCAGCTCGGGAAGAAGCGGGAATCACCGCCGGGATGGAGTATTGAAGAGTCGTGTACTCATCCGTGGCCACCCTCGGGAGCGTCCCTGCGGTGGCTCGGGCGGCGAGGGGACAGCGCGGGACGGGAGCGGAGCCGGGATCGATTTTCCCAGGCGTTGGGAGGGTGCAGTCAGGGGAGAGGAATTCGCTCGATGCGGCGGTGGGAAAGGGCGGGCGAGAAGCCGCGCTCGGGCCGTGGCGGGGATCGAAACGCCGGAGCCGGGTGGGAATCGCCCTGAAAAAGCTGGATTTGGAGAATTAAGGGGGGAGCGGGGGGACAGCTCAGGAGGTGCGGGCTGGAGGAGCGGTCAATGAGGTGGGTTGCATCAAGAAGAGTGTGGGCAGCAGGGCGAGGGAGGGTCTCCTCCCCCTCTGCTCTGCCCTGGGGAGGCCTCATCTGGAGTCCTGTGTCCAGTGCTGGGCTCCCCAGTTCAAGAAAGATGAGGAGCTACTGGAGAGAGTCCAGCGGAGGGCTACGAGGATGAGGAGGGGACTGGAGCATCTCTGCTACAAGGAGAGGCTGAGGGAGCTGGGCTTGTTCAGCCTGGAGAAGAGAAGGCTCCGAGGGGACCTTCGAAATGCCTCTAAATATCTGCAGGGTGGGGGTCAGGAGGACAGGGCCAGACTCTTTCCAGTGGTGCCCAGCGACAGGACAAGGGGCAACGGGCACAAACTGAAGCAGAGGAAGCTCCAGCTGAACCCGAGGAAGAACTTCTTCCCTCTGAGGGTGCCGGAGCCCTGGCCCAGGCTGCCCAGGGAGGCTGTGGAGTCTCCTTCTCTGGAGATATTCCAGCCCCCCTGGCCGCGGTGCTGTGCCCCCTGCTCTGGGTGACCCTGCTTGGGCAGGGGGCTGGGCTGGGGGACCCCAGAGGGCCCTGCCAACCCCACCACGCTGGGATTCGGGGATTATTATTATTGCAATTAATTGCTGCGCACGCCGCCCGTCCCCACCTGGGCTGCGGAGGCTTCGGCTCGCCGCCAGCTCCGTTTCCAGCGCTGAGAGCTCGCCCAGCGGCGCCCACCACGCTGGCAGTGGTGGAGGCCGGGTTTGGGCACCCATCCAGCCCTGGGTGCTGGGTGGGGGTCCCAGCTGGCGCCCTGCCCGCAGCCCCCCCGCTAGCCAGCTCACCCGGCACGGGGGTGGCATCCCCACCTGAGCCTCCCGCTGCCCCCAGCACCGCCAGCCCCGCACGGGGCCGTGCCAGGAGGTGGCATGGGGTGGGTGGGGGCTCACCCTGCCCCAGCTCCCCCAGGCGCTCCTCCGCGTCGCCCACCTCCTGCCCAGGGGGGGCTGGTGCTGGGGGGGAGACGCGCGGGTGGCATCGCGTCGGCACGGCACTGCTGGGCACGGCAGTGCGTTGGCGTGGCATTGCCTTGACGTGGCATTGCGTTGGCACAGCGTTGCGTTGGCACGGCGTTGTCTTGGCATGGCACTGCCTTGGCATAGCATTGCCTTGACGTGGCATTGCGTTGGCACAGCGTTGCGTTGGCACGGCCTTGTCTTGGCATGGCACTGCCTTGGCATAGCATTGCGTTGGCATGGCATCAGTTGGCATGGCATTGCTCAGCATGGCATTGCCTTGGTGCAGCATTTGATTGGCACGGCATTGTGTTGGCATGGCATTGCTCAGCGTGGCATTGCCTTGACGTGGCATTTCATTGGCACGGCGTTGCATTGGCACGGCGTTGTCTTGGCATGGCACTGCCTTGGCATGGCACTGCCTTGACGTGGCATTTCATTGGCACGGCATCGCTTGGCATGGCATTGCTCAGCATGGCACTGGCTTGGCATAGCATTTCATTGGCACAGCATTGCTTAGCGTGGCACAGCATTCTCTTGGCATGGCATTGCTCAGCATGGCATTGCCTAGGTGTAGCATTTCATTGGCACGGCATTGCGTTGGCACGGCGTTGTCTTGGCACGGCACTGCCTTGGCATAGCATTGCTTGGCATGGCATTGCCTTGGTGCAGCATTTGATTGGCACAGCATTTCATTGGCATGGTGTTGCGTTGGCACGGCGTTGTCTTGGCATGGCACTGCCTTGGCATAGCACTGCATTGGCATGGTGTTGCCTTAGCATGGCACAGCATTCTCTTGGCATGGCATTGCCTTGGCATGGCATTCCACTGGCACAGAATTGCATTGGCAGGGCATTGCCTTGATGCAGCATTTCATTGCATGGCATTGCGTTGGCACAGCGTTGTGTTGGCATGGCGTTGTCTTGGCATGGCGTTGTCTTGGCATGGCACTGCCTTGACATGGCATTGCGTTGGCATGGCATCACTTGGCATGGCATTGCTCAGCATGGCATTGCCTTGGTGCAGCGTTTCATTGGCATGGCACTGCCTTGACGTGGCATTTCATTGGCACGGCATGGCCTTGGCGTAGAATTGATTGGCATGGCATCGCTTGGCATGGCATTGCTCAGCATGGCACTGCCTTGGCATAGCATTTCATTGGCACAGCATTGCTTAGCATGGCATAGCATTCGCTTGGCATGGCGTTGCTCAGCGTGGCATTGCCTTGGTGTAGCATTTCATTGGCACGGCGTTGTCTTGGCATGGCACTGCCTTGACGTGGCATTTCATTGGCACGGCATCGCTTGGCATGGCATTGCTCAGCGTGGCATTGCCTTGGTGCAGCATTTGATTGGCACGGCATTTGATTGGCAGGGCATTGCGTTGGCATGGCGTTGTCTTGGCATGGCACTGCCTTGACGTGGCATTTCATTGGCACGGCATCGCTTGGCATGGCATTGCTCAGCGTGGCATTGCCTTGGTGCAGCATTTGATTGGCACGGCATTTGATTGGCACGGCGTTGCGTTGGCACGGCGTTGTCTTGGCATGGCATTGCCTTGGCATGGCACTGCCTTGACGTGGCATTTCATTGGCATGGCGTTGCATTGGCATGGCGTTGTCTTGGCATGGCACTGCCTTGGCATGGCACTGCCTTGACGTGGCATTTCATTGGCACAGCATTGCGTTGGCACGGTGTTGTCTTGGCATGGCACTGCCTTGGCATGGCACTGCCTTGGCATGGCATTGCATTGGCACGGCATCAGTTGGCATGGCATTGCTCAGCGTGGCATTGCCTTGACGTGGCATTTCATTGGCACGGCGTTGCGTTGGCACGGCGTTGTCTTGGCATGGCACTGCCTTGGTGCAGCATTTGATTGGCACGGCATTTGATTGGCAGGGCATTGCATTGGCATGGCGTTGTCTTGGCATGGCACTGCCTTGACGTGGCATTTCATTGGCACGGCATGGCCTTGGCGTAGAATTGATTGGCATGGCATCGCTTGGCATGGCATTGCTCAGCATGGCACTGCCTTGGCATAGCATTTCATTGGCACAGCATTGCTTAGCATGGCACAGCATTCTCTTGGCATGGCGTTGCTCAGCATGGCATTGCCTTGGTGTAGCATTTCATTGGCACGGCGTTGCGTTGGCACGGCGTTGTCTTGGCATGGCATTGCCTTGACATAGCATTGCGTTGGCACGGCATCAGTTGGCATGGCATTGCTCAGCGTGGCATTTCATTGGCATGGCATTGCGTTGGCGTAGAATTGATTGGCACGGCATCACTTGGCGTGGCATTGCTCAGCATGGCACTACCTTGGCATAGCATTTCATTGGCATGGTGTTGCGTTGGCACGGCATTGTCTTGGCATGGCACTGCCTTGGCACAGCAGTGCATTGGCATGGTGTTGCCTTAGCATGGCACAGCATTCTCTTGGCATGGCATTGCCTTGGTGCAGCATTTGATTGGGATGGCATTGTGTTGGCACGGCATTGCGTTGGCACGGCATTGCGTTGGCACAGCGTTGTCTTGGCATGGCACTGCCTTGACGTGGCGTTGCATTGGCATGGCGTTGCCTTGGCATGGCATTCCACTGGCACAGAATTGCGTTGGCAGGGCATTGCCTTGATGCAGCATTTCATTGGCATGGCATTGCGTTGGCACAGCATTGTGTTGGCATGGCGTTGTCTTGGCATGGCATTGCTCAGCATGGCATTGCCTTGGTGCAGCGTTTCATTGGCATGGCACTGCCTTGACGTGGCATTTCATTGGCACGGCATTGCGTTGGCGTAGAATTGATTGGCACGGCATCACTTGGCGTGGCATTGCTCAGCATGGCACTACCTTGGCATAGCATTTCATTGGCACGGCATTGCGTTGGCACGGCATTGTCTTGGCATGGCACTGCCTTGGCACAGCAGTGCATTGGCATGGTGTTGCCTTAGCATGGCACAGCATTCTCTTGGCATGGCATTGCCTTGGTGCAGCATTTGATTGGGATGGCATTGTGTTGGCATGGCATTTCATTGGCACGGTGTTGTCTTGGCATGGCACTGCCTTGACGTGGCATTGCATTGGCATGGCGTTGCCTTAGCATGGCACAGCATTCTCTTGGCATGGCATTGCCTTGGCATGGCATTCCACTGGCACAGAATCGCATTGGCAGGGCATTGCCTTGATGCAGCATTTGATTGGCACAGCATTGCGTTGGCACGGCATTGTCTTGGCATGGCGTTGTCTTGGCATGGCATTGCTCAGCTTGGCATTTCATTGGCACAGCATTGTGTTGGCACGGTGTTGTCTTGGCATGGCACTGCCTTGGCATGGCATTGCATTGGCACGGCATCAGTTGGCATGGCATTGCTCAGCGTGGCATTGCCTTGACGTGGCATTTCATTGGCATGGCGTTGCGTTGGCACGGCGTTGTCTTGGCATGGCATTGCCTTGGTGCAGCATTTGATTGGCACGGCATTTGATTGGCAGGGCATTGCATTGGCATGGCGTTGTCTTGGCATGGCACTGCCTTGACGTGGCATTGCATTGGCACAGCATTGCGTTGGCACGGCATCGCTTGGCATGGCATTGCTCAGCATGGCATTGCCTTGGTGCAGCATTTCATTGGCATGGCATTGCATTGGCATGGTGTTGTCTTGGCATGGCACTGCCCTGGCACAGCAGTGCATTGGCATGGTGTTGCCTTAGCATGGCACAGCATTCTCTTGGCATGGCATTGCCTTGGTGCAGCATTTGATTGGGATGGCATTGTGTTGGCACGGCATTGCGTTGGCACGGCATTGCGTTGGCACAGCGTTGTCTTGGCATGGCACTGCCTTGACGTGGCGTTGCATTGGCATGGCGTTGCCTTAGCATGGCATTCCACTGGCACAGAATTGCGTTGGCAGGGCATTGCCTTGATGCAGCATTTCATTGGCATGGCATTGCGTTGGCACGGCATTGTGTTGGCATGGCGTTGTCTTGGCATGGCGTTGCTCAGCTTGGCATTGCATTGGCGCAGCATTTCATTGGCACAGCATTGCGTTGGCACGGCATTGCGTTGGCATGGTGTTGTCTTGGCATGGCACTGCCTTGGCATAGCATTTCATTGGCACGGCGTTGTCTTGGCGCGGCGTTGTCTTGGCATGGCGTAGCATTGCTTGGCATGGCATTGCTCAGTGTGGCATTGCCTTGGCGTAGCATTTGATTGGCACGGCATTTGATTGGCACGGCGTTGCGTTGGCATTGTCTTGGTGTGGCATTGCCTTGGCATAGAATTTCATTGGCACGGCATCGCTTGGCACGGCACTGCCTGGCACAGCATTCTCTTGGCATGGCGTTGCCTTGCCATGGCGTTCCACTGGCACGGAATGGCGTTGGCAGGGCATTGCCTTGGCGCGGCATTTGATGGGCACGGCGTTGAGTTGGCATGGCATCGCTTGGCATGGCTTTGTCATGGCACGGCGTTGTGTTGGCACGGCGTTGGTTCGCGTAGAATTTCCTTGGCACGGCATTTCTTGGCATGGCATTGCGTTGGCACGGCATTTGATGGGCACGGCGTTGCGTTGGCACGGCGTTGTCTTGGCATGGCGTTGAGTTGGCACGGCGTTGGTTCGCGTAGACTTTCCTTGGCACGGCATTTGATTGGCACGGCGTTGTGTACAACTATGGTCTTAACTATGAGCTGCCCACCGAGACCCCCACCCCACGCCAGGACCCTACCCAGGAGCTGCCCACCGAGACCCCCACCCCACGCCAGGACCATACCCAGGAGCTGCCCACCGAGACCCCCACCCCACGCCGGGACCCTACCCAGGAGCTGCCCACTGAGACCCCCACCCCACACCAGGACCCTACCCAGGAGCTGCCCACCGAGACCCCCACCCCACGCCGGGACCCTACCCAGGAGCTGCCCACCGAGACCCCCACCCCATGCCAGGACCCTACCCAGGAGCTGCCCACCGCAACCCCCACCCCACGCCGGGACCCTACCCAGGAGCTGCCCACCGAGACCCCCACCCCATGCCAGGACCCTACCCAGGAGCTGCCCACCGAGACCCCCACCCCACGCCGGGACCCTACCCAGGAGCTGCCCACCGAGACCCCCACCCCACGCCAGGACCCTACCCAGGAGCTGCCCACCAAGACCCCCACCCCACACCGTGACCCTACCCAGGAGCTGCCCACCGAGACCCCCACCCCACACCAGGACCCTACCCAGGAGCTGCCCACCGAGACCCCCACCCCACCCCAGGACCCTACCCAGGAGCTGCCCACCAAGACCCCCACCCCACACCGTGACCCTACCCAGGAGCTGCCCACCGAGACCCCCACCCCACGCCAGGACCCTACCCAGGAGCTGCCCACCGAGACCCCCACCCCACGCCGGGACCCTACCCAGGAGCTGCCCACCACGACCCCCACCCCACGCCGGGACCCTACCCAGGAGCTGCCCACCACGACCCCCACCCCATGCCAGGACCCTACCCAGGAGCTGCCCACCGAGACCCCCACCCCACGCCAGCACCCTACCCAGGAGCTGCCCACCGTGTCCCCACGCCAGGACCCCACCTATGACCTGCCCACCACGACCCCCACCCCACCCCAGAACCCTACCCAGGAGCTGCCCACCGAGACCCCCACCCCACGCCGGGACCTTACCCAGGAGCTCCCCACCGAGACCCCCACCCCACACCAGGACCCTACCCAGGAGCTGCCCACCACCTTCCCCAGCCCAGACCATGGCGGCGGGGCCGGGGGCACCCAGCAGCACCCCGAGCTCGGTGGGGTGCCTGCCCCGACGCCCACCTCCATAAAACCCCCCCCACGCCGGGGCTGAGCACCCCGATGCGGGCAGGACTGGTCCTGCCCCAGCAGCAACCGGGGGGCTGGAGGGGGAACCCCCTCCCCACCCATCACCAAATTAAAACCCGGCGTGGGGTGAGGAGATGCCGGCTCGGTGGGGGCTCGGGCAGCGACGCCCACGACCACGGCGGGGGTCCGGGGGGGACCACGCTGGGTTTATTGAGCGAGGGGAAGGGGTTTCGCCCCGCCTCGGGACCCACGCCCCTTCGGCAGCTGTCCCTGACCGCCCTCCGCGTGGTCCCTTGGGGTCTGGGGGGGTCGAGGGTGCTGCCCGCAGCCGGCGGGGTGGGCGCGGGGCTGGGGGGGTCACAGGGCCGTGGTGGCTGCCCCCGATGCCCGGCCCTCGCGTGGGTAGAACTCGGCCAGGACGCTCTCGGGGATGCGCTTCAGCAGCTGCCGGGGGAAGATGCGCAGCAGCTGCCAGCCCAGGTCCAGCGACTCGAAGATGGTCCGGTTCTCGTAGGGACCTGGGTGAGGACAGGGCCCACCCTCAGCCAGTCTGCTGGTGGCACCGAACTGGGAGCAGTGGTGGGCACCAGCAGGCTGTGCTGGATCCAGTGTGACCTGGGCAGGTGGAGAGCTGGGCAGAGAGGAACCTGATGGGGTTCAACCAGGGCAAGGGCAGGGTCCTGCCCCTGGGGAGGAACAACCCCAGGCACCAGGACAGGCTGGGGGGGACCTGCTGGAGAGCAGCTCTGAGGGACTGGGAGTGCTGGGGGACGACAGGGTGACCATGAGCCAGCAGCGTGCCCTGGGTGCCCAGAAGGCCGATGGGATCCTGGGGTGCATGAGGAGGAGTGTGGGCAGCAGGGCAAGGGAGGTTCTCCTTCCCCTCTGCTCTGCCCTGGGGAGGCCCCAGCTGCAGTGCTGGGTCCAGTGCTGGGCTCCCCAGTTCAAGAAAGGTGAGGAGCTACTGGAGAGAGCCCAGCGGAGGGCTGCGAGGATGAGGAGGGGACTGGAGCATCTCTGCTGCGAGGAGAGGCTGAGGGAGCTGGGCTTGTTCAGCCTGGAGAAGAGAAGGCTGCGAGGGGACCTTCGAAATGCCCCTAAATATCTGCAGGGTGGGGGTCAGGAGGACGGGGCCAGACTCTTCCCAGTGGTGCCCAGCGACAGGACAAGGGGCACCGGGCACAAACTGGAGCAGAGGAAGCTCCAGCTGAAGATGAGGAAGAACTTCTTCCCTCTGAGGGTGCCGGAGCCCTGGCCCAGGCTGCCCAGGGAGGCTGTGGAGTCTCCTTCTCTGGAGATATTCCAGCCCCCCTGGCCGCGGTGCTGTGCCCCCTGCTCTGGGTGACCCTGCTTGGGCAGGGGGCTGGGCTGGGGGACCCCAGAGGACCCTGCCAAACCCACCATGCTGGGATTCTGTGATTCTGTGACCTGGGAAGGGAGGTGTCAGGGTGGGGAGATCCTGGGGGGTCCGCTCCAGCCCCGAACCCCCCCCCCCGTCGCGGTCCCGGGCCGGGGTCCGGCCGCCCCCTCACCCTGGTTGATGAACTGCTTCTCGAACTTCTGGAGGAACTCCAGGTAGAGCAGGTCGTCGGGCGACAGCGCCTCTTCCCCCACCACCGCCTTCATGGCCTGCACGTCCTTCCCGATGGCGTAGCAGGCGTACTGCGGGACGGGGCCGTCAGCACGGACGGACGGACGGACGGACGGACGCTCCCCGCCGGGCAGGGGGCAGCCGGGGCAGGACCACCCGCCAGCGCTCGGCCCTTCGCCGCGTCACCCTGCGCCTCGCTGACCGCTTTGCGAAGCCCCCCGCTCTCTGCAGCACCCACGATTATACTTAGATATAATAATATCTATTATTATATTTAATTTATAGGCATTAATAGGCACCACGTGGGTAGAACCCCGCCGTCCGCCGGGGGTTCTTGCGGCAGGACGAGCGATGTCTCTACGGATTTTCCGCTCCCCGGGGCAAAGCGTCCCCCCAGCGTCCCCCCAACTCCCCCCTGACACCAGGGAGGTGCCAAAAATCAGCGCTCGAGTCCGTGGCGGCCAAGGGCAGCGAGGTCTCAGCCCCGAGGAGGGCTCGGAAGGGACCCCGCTGCCCCCCATGGCCTCGTGTCCCCCCCCCCCAACCCCTACCAGCTGGTTGGAGACGTCGCCGTGGTCCCTCCTGGTCATGCCCTCGCCGATGGCCGACTTCATCAGGCGGGAGAGGGAGGGCAGCACGTTGATGGGGGGGTAGATCTGCAGGGGGAGAGGAGACCCCCACCACCACGCTCACCCGCTGCCCTGCCCCCAGCACCCCCCCCCCCCCGTCGCCCCGCTCTCGGGTGGGTTCCAGCCCCACGGCGGGGAAGGGGCGCGGGACCCACCTGCCGGTTGTGGAGCTGCCGGTCGACGTAGATCTGGCCCTCGGTGATGAAGCCCGTCAGGTCGGGGATGGGGTGCGTGATGTCTGCGGGGGGAGCGGGTGCCGTCAGCCCCGAAAGCGGGACCCGGCCGTGCCCCGTGCCGGGGGGGGGGGACCGGAGCAGCACGGCCCCGGCCAAGCTGCCCCAGCCTGCGGTTCCACCCGGAGGAACCACACGGGGGGGGTGGGAAAATGACCCTAAAGCGAGCTCTGCCACCCCGACAGATCCCAGGGGCTCCCCCAAAACCGGATTCATCAGAACGGCGCGGCTGAGGGCACCGAACTGGGAGGAGCGGTGGATCCAGAGACCTGGGCAGGTGGAGAGCTGGGCAGAGAGGAACCTGATGGGGTTCAACCAGGGCAAGGGCAGGGTCCTGCACCTGGGGAGGGACAACCCCAGGCACCAGGACAGGCTGGGGTGGCCCTGCTGGAGAGCAGCTCTGCGGAGAGGGACTGGGAGTGCTGGGGGACGACAGGGTGACCATGAGCCAGCAGCGTGCCCTGGGTGCCAAGAAGGGCAATGGGATCCTGGGGTGCATGAGGAGGAGTGTGGGCAGCAGGGCGAGGGAGGTTCTCCTGCCCCTCTGCTCTGCCCTGGGGAGGCCCCATCTGCAGTGCTGGGTCCAGTGCTGGGCTCCCCAGTTCAAGAAAGATGAGGAGCTACTGGAGAGAGTCCAGCGCAGGGCTGTGAGGATGAGGAGGGGACTGGAGCATCTCTGCTACGAGGAGAGGCTGAGGGAGCTGGGCTTGTTCAGCCTGGAGAAGAGAAGGCTGAGAGGGGACCTTAGAAATGCCTCTAAATATCTGCAGGGTGGGGGTCAGGAGGATGGGGCCAGACTCTTTCCAGTGGTGCCCAGCGACAGGACAAGGGGCAACGGGCACAAACTGGAGCAGAGGAAGCTCCAGCTGAACCCGAGGAAGAACTTCTTCCCTCTGAGGGTGCCGGAGCCCTGGCCCAGGCTGCCCAGGGAGGCTGTGGAGTCTCCTTCTCTGGAGATATTCCAGCCCCCCTGGCCGCGGTGCTGTGCCCCCTGCTCTGGGTGACCCTGCTTGGGCAGGGGGCTGGGCTGGGGGACCCACAGAGGGCCCTGCCAGCCCTGGCCACGCTGGGATTCTGGGATCCTGGGATGCTGGGATTCTGGGACTCTGTTTCCCAGCCCGGCGGTTGGTTTCCCGCAGTGGGCACAGCGGTGGCACCCGCACCCCCCGGGGACCCCCCGGGGACCCCCCGGCGCCGCTGACCGTCGTTGGGCATGGTGAGGATGGGGATCTGGGTGATGGAGCCGCTCCTGCCCTCCACGCGCCCGGCCCGCTCGTAGATGGTGGCCAGGTCCGTGTACATGTAGCCGGGGAAGCCGCGGCGGCCGGGCACCTCCTCCCTGGCCGCGGACACCTGCGGGACGGGGGTGGGCGCAGCGCCGGAGGGGGCTCGGGCACCCCCGGCACCCCAAGAACTGCCCAGCACCCCAAGCACTCCAGGCATCCCGAGTACCCCAAGTATCCTAGGAACCCCGAACACCCCCAGCACCCTGGGCACCCTGAGTATCCCAGGTACCCCGAGA
Organism: Opisthocomus hoazin; assembly: GCF_030867145.1. Taxonomy (NCBI): domain Eukaryota; kingdom Metazoa; phylum Chordata; class Aves; order Opisthocomiformes; family Opisthocomidae; genus Opisthocomus; species Opisthocomus hoazin. The sequence goes on along the minus strand of NC_134418.1, from coordinate 774,279 downwards.
ACCCCAACCACCCCCCAGCACCCTGAGCACCCCAGGTACCCCGAGAACCCCAAGCACCCCCCAGTACCCTGAGCACCCTGGGCACCCCAGGCATCCCAAGTACCCCAAGTATCCTGGGAGCCCTGAGCATCCCTAGCACCCGGGGCACCCTGAACACCCCAGGTACCCCGAGAACCCCAACCACCCCCCAGCACCCTGAGCACCCTGGGAACCCCAAGAACTGCCCAGCACCCTGGGAACCCCAGGCATCCCAAGTACCCCAAGTACCCCAAGTATCCTGGGAACCCCAGGTACCCCTGAGAACCCCAAGCACCCCAGGAACCCCAAGTATCCTGGGCACCCTGAGCACCTCCAGCACCCGGGGCACCCCAGGAAACCCAGGCATCCCAAACACCCCCAGCACCCCAGGTACCCTGAGAACCCCAAGCACCCTGGGAACCCCAGGCACCCCAAGTGCCCCAAGTATCCTGGGCACCCCGAGCACCCCAGGCACCCTGAGCACACCAGGCACCCCGAGAACTGCCCAGCACCCCAAGCACTCCAGGCATCCCAGGTACCCCAAGTATCCTAGGACCCCGAACACCCCCAGCACCCGGGGCACCCTGAGCATCCCAGGTACCCCGAGAACCCCAACCACCCCCCAGCACCCTGAGCACCCTGGGAACCCCAAGAACTGCCCGGCACCCTGGGAACCCCAGGCGTCCCAAGTACCCCAAGTATCCTGGGAACCCTGAGCACCCCAGGTACCCCGAGAACCCCAACCACCCCCAGCACCCTGAGCATCCCCAGCACCCTGAGCACCCTGGGAACCCCAAGAACTGCCCAGCACCCTGGGAAGCCCAGGCACCCCAAGAACCCCGAGCACCCTGGGAACCCAGGCACCCCAAGTACCCCAAGTATTCTGGGAACCCCGAGAACCCCAGCACCCTGAGCACCCCCAGCACCCAGGGCACCCTGAACACCCCAGGTACCCTGAGAACCCCAACCACCCCCCAGCACCCTGAGCACCCTGGGAACCCCAAGAACTGCCCAGCACCCTGGGAACCCCAAGCACCCCAGGTACCCCAAGTATCCTGGGAACCCCCAGCACTGCAGGTACCCTGAGAACCCCAAGCACCCTAGGAACCCCAGGCACCCCAAGTGCCCCAAGTATCCTGGGCACCCTGAGCACCCCAGACACCCTGAGCACACCAGGCACCCCGAGAACTGCCCAGCACCCCAAGCACTCCAGGCATCCCAGGTACCCCAAGTATCCTAGGAACCCCGAACACCCCCAGCACCCGGGGCACCCTGAGCATCCCAGGTACCCCGAGAACCCCAAGCACCCCCCAGCACCCTGAGCACCCTGGGAACCCCAAGAACTGCCCAGCACCCTGGGAAGCCCAGGCACCCCAAGAACCCCGAGCACCCTGGGAACCCCAGGCACCCCAAGTACCCCAAGTATTCTGGGAACCCCCGAGAACCCCAGCACCCTGAGA
>NC_134418.1:752877-772601 GCF_030867145.1 Opisthocomus hoazin | reverse complement strand
TCGCCCGCGGCATCCTGGAGCACGCGCCGGCCGGCTACCGCCACGCCGTGCGCTCGGCGCGGGTGCAGCTGGGGGCTGCTGCTCCTCTTCGCCGCGGTGCGGAGCGGCCGCCGGCTACTGGGTGCTGGGGCTGGGGGCCGTGGCGCTGGCGCTGGCGACCGCCTGGCCCCTCGTCCGCTCCCTCAGCACCTCCTACGTGCGCCAGGCGCTGAGCACCGACCTCCGCGACGTCGCCGGCAGCTACCTGCGGGCGCCCCGACTCCTGCTTCTGGGTGGCGGAGGCCGGGGGGGCCGTGGTGGGCATGGTGGCCGTGGGCACCTCCGCAGGACCCGGCCGAGAGAGGGGTGGCCCTGGAGCTGAAGCGAATGTCGGTCAGCAAGGACTACCGGGGCCGCGGGCTCTCCAAGGCGCTGTGCGGGGAGGTGCTGCGCTTCGCCCGGGCGCGGGGCTACGGGGCGGTGGTCCTCTCCACCTCCATGGTGCAGGTGGCGGCTCAGCGGCTCTACGAGGGCCAGGGCTTCCGGAAGGTGGGCGTCTCCAGCCCCTCGCTGCTCGGCACCCTCCTCTGCTTCCAGATCTTCCACTACCGCTGCGACCTGCCCGGCCACACCGCGGCCCCGCCACGCTAGGCACTGCCGCGGCACCCCAGCCCCGGCACGCGAAGGCACCGCCGCGGCATCCCTCACCCCAGCCCCGGCACGCAAGGCACTGTCATGGCATCCCTGACCCCAGCCATGCCAAGTGAGCCACCACTACGTCATCCCTGACCCCAGGCCCGGCACTCAATGCACCACCATGGCATCCCTGACCACATCCCCGGCACTCAAGGCACCGCCACGGTGTCCCTGACCCCTGCCCTGGCACGCAAGGCACCACACGTGGCATCCCTGACCACATCCCTGGCACTCGAGGCACCGTCATGGCATCCCTGACCCCCAGCCATGCCATGTGAGGCACCACTGCAGCGTTCCTGACCACATCCCCAGCACTTGAGGCACCGCACATGGCATCCCTGACCCCAGCCATGCCATGTGAGGCACCACCACAGCGTTCCTGACCACATCCCCAGCACGTGATGCACCGCGCGTGGCATCCCCTGACCGCATCCCCGGCACTCGAGGCACCGCCATGGCACCCTTGACCACATCCCCGGCACTCGAGGCACCGCCATGGCGTTCCCTGACCCCAGCCATGCCATGTGAGGCACCACCGTGGCATCCCTGACAGCATCCCCGGCACTCGAGGCAACCGCTGTGGCACCCCAGACCCCAGCCCAGGCCCCGCCGCAGCGCCCGCAGCCCCGGCACCGCCGTGGCACCCGGCTGGGGTACGGTGGCGGGGGGACAGAGGCCGCGCCTGGCGGGGCTGCCGGGGCCTTTCCTCCTTTTCTAAATAAACAGAGACCGGCGTGTGGGGGGGCGTGTGTGGGGCCCCACGTGTGCGCTCTCGCGTGTGACAGCCTGCGTCTGCGCCCGCGCCCGCCCGGCAGCCCCCCTCCCACGGCCGCCCCGGACCCCTGGGGATAACCCGGGCAGAGCCCCCGGAGCGGCAGAGCCCGCGGGAAAGGGCCCAGGGCCCTGCGGGAGCCGTCCTGGGGGACACCTCGGGGACACCTCGGGGACACCTCGGGGGCACCTCCGGGACACCTCGGGGCACCTTGGGGACACCTTGGGGACACCTCAGGGACACCTCAGGGACACTTCGGGGACACCTCGGAGCACCTCGGGGACACCTTGGGGACACCTCGGGGCCACCTTGGGGCCACCTCAGGGACACCTCGGGAACACCTCAGGACACCTCAGGGACACCTTGGGGACACCTCGGAGCACCTCGGGGACACCTTGGGGACACCTCGGGGGGCACCTCGGGACACCTCGGGGGCACCTCGGGGACATCTCAGGGACACCTTGGGGCACCTCGGGGACACCTTGGGGGACACCTCGGGGGCACCTCGGGACGCCTCGAAGACACCTCGGGGACACCTCGGGGACACCCTCGGGGCACCTCGGTGACACCTCAGGGACACCTCGGGGACACCTCGGGGCACCTCGGGGACATCCTCAGGGACACCTCGGGGCACCTCGGGACACCTCGGGGCACCTCGGGGACACCTCAGGGACACCTCGGGGACACCTCGGGGCACCTCGGGGCACCTCGGGGCACCTCGGGGACACCTCGGGGATGCCCCAGGGGACAGGGGCAGGAGGACCCCCGTGCTGGGGAACAGGGGGCACCAGGGACCGTGGGGTGCTGGGGGGGGGGGTCGTCCTGGGATGGCGGCAGGGGACGCCCCGGGGACAGGGGACACCGCGGGGACCCCCCCCCACTCCGAGGCCGGGAAGCAGGCAGCCGTGCCCTCACTCAAGATGGCGGGGGGGGGGGGGGGGGGGGGGGGGGGGGGGAAAGGAGTGCATGCGTGTGTGTGCCGATGTCCCCGTGCCCTCACTCAAGATGGCGGCGACGCCGACCCGCCGTGCCCGCACTGAAGATGGCGGTAGTTCCCTTTCCTCCCGCCCCGTGCCCTCATTCAAGATGGCGGCGGTACCTTCCCGCCGTGCCCTCACTGAAGATGGCGGCTGTGCGTGTGTTCCCGTCCCGCCCCGTGCCCTCACTCAAGATGGCGGCGGCCGCGCCGGCGTCGCGGCGGGCGGAAGCGCGGGCAGGGGCCGCGGCGCCGGCAGCGCCCGTCCCGTCCCGGCACCATGGACTGCTACACGGCCAACTGGAACCCGCTGGGCGAGGAGACCTTCTACCGGTGAGGGGCGGCGGGGGGTGCCGGGGGGGGCCGGCGAGGGGGTCCCGGCGCCCACCGCCCTTCCCTCCCGCCGCCGCAGGAGGTCCGAGCTGTACGCCATGGCCTGGGGCCTGCGGGAGGACCTGCGGGACTGCCTGCTGGCGGCCGCCCCGTACGGCGGGGCCCATAGGTAGGCCCGGCCCCGGCCCCCCCCATCCCCCTGCCCCGGGCTCCGGGGGCTGCCCCGGCCCCCCCGGCGCGGCGGGCTCAGGGGGTCCGGCCCGGCCCCGCAGCCCTGCTGAGGAACAACGCCCGCAAGGAGAAATCCCCCGGCGCCCGCCCGCTGCTGGAGATCTACTCGGCCTCGGGGCTGCTCCTGGCCGGCGTCCCGGTGAGCTGCCCCCGCCATGGCGCTGTGTCCGGGGGGGTCCGCGGTGTGCCGGGGGCTGGGGGCCCTGCTGGGTGCCCCTCGGGGGGTCTGGGGGGGTCCGCGGTGTGCCGGGGAGCTGGGGACCCTGCTGGGTGCCCCTCGGGGGGTCTGGGGGGGTCCATGGTGTGCTGGGGGGCTGGGGACCCTGCTGGGTGCCCCTCCGGGGGTCTGCGGTGTGCCGGGGGGCTTGAGACCCTCCTGGGTGCTCTTCGGGGGGTTCCACGCTGTGTCAAGGGGTCTGGGACCCTCCTGGGTTCCCCTCAGGGGCTCTGTGGGGATCCACGGTGTGCCGGGGTGCTTGGGACCTTGCTGGGTGCCCCTCGGTGGGTCTGTGGGGGTCCATAGTGTGTCGGGGGGCTGAGGACCCTGCTGGGTGCCCCTCGGGGGGTCTGCGGTGTGCCGGGGGGCTGGGGGCCCTCCTGGGTGCCCCTCGGGGGCTGTGGGGGGGGTCCGCAGTGTGTGGGGGGGCCCGGGACCCTCCTGGGTGCCCCTCGGGGGCTTTGGGGGGGTCCGCGGTGTGTGGGGGGCCCGGGACCCTCCCAGGTGCCCCTCGGGGGCTTTGGGGGGGTCCGCGGTGTGTGGGGGGCCCGGGACCCTCCCAGGTGCCCCTCGGGGGCTTTGGGGGGGTCCGCGGTGTGTGGGGGGGCCCGGGACCCTCCCAGCTGCCCCTCGGGGGCTTTGGGGGGGTCCGCAGTGTGGGGGGGGGCCCGAGACGCTCCTGGATGCCCCCTGGGGGCTCTGTGGGGGTCTGCAGTGTGGGGGGGGGCCCAGGACCCTCCTGGGTGCCCCTTGGGGGATCTGTGTTGTGACAGGTGGCTCAGGACCCTCCTGGGTGCCCCTTGGGGGCTCTGTGGGGGTCCGCAGTGTGCTGGAGGGCTCAGGACCCTCCCAGCTGCCCCTCGGGGGCTCCATGCAGGTTCAGGGCGTGCTGGGGGGCTCGGCACCGTCCTGGCTGCCCCTCGGGGGACGCCGGGGGCTGCAGCTCTCTGCCCCTCGCAGCGATAGCCCGGGGGCCGGCGGAAGGGCTCGCCGGTGGCACCGAGGGCTGCGTGGCTGGGTTACGGGCTGGGGGCTGCGGGGGGGTCGCTGGGCTGCGGGGCCGGCAGTCGCCTCTGCCCTCGGGCAGCTCCGCCGGTCTCCCCGTGGGGAAGCTGGGTGCCACCACGTGTCCTTGGCACCTCGGCACCTTCAGCTCGCTGGGGTGATGGCTCCGTGCGGCTCCTGTGGTCCCCCGAGAGCTTTGGAGGGGCTGCTCGGGAGCGTGGCGTGCGTGAGGGGGACGTGGGGGGGAGCCAGGGGGAGCCGGGGGCTGCCCAGCCCTGGGAGAAGGGGACAGGGTGGGGACAGGAGCAGCGCTGGCACCGCAGGAGCATCCTCCCTCCCCGCCGTCCGGAGCTGGGGTGAACACGGGGCGGTGAGGGCATGGAGGGACAGGGAGAGCTGAGCCAGGGCGGGCCGGCGGCATCGCAGCGGCGGACGCCCAGCCGTGGCCGGCGGCTTCACGGGCGTCTCCCGGCGGGACGACCCTGGGGCTGGCCGGCCGGGAGCTGAGCAGCCCCGCGGCACGCCGGCGTGCCTCCTGCCCGCAGTGGAAGAGCGGCCAGCTGGTGCAGCTGGGCTGGACGGCCGGCGAGGACCTGCTGTGCATCCAGGAGGACGGCACCGTTCTCGTCTACAACCTCTTCTGCGAGTTCAAGCGCCACTTCAGCATGGGCAACGTGAGTGGGGCGGGACGGGCAGCTCGGGTTTGTGCCGTGGGGAAGTGAAACGCCGCGAGGCCTCCCCGAGCTCCCTGCGGGGCACGGCGGGGGTCTGGGACCCTCCCTGCAGGGCTGCCTGCCTCGGGGACCGAGCTGGCGACCGTCCCCCGTGGCCCCTGGGGCCAGAGCCGTCCCCTCCTCGCCGCTGCAGCGTGGCCTGTCCGGGCTGGGACACGGACCAGCAGCGCAGCGCGGGCTGGGCTCGCTCCTCGGCCGGGTGGTTTTGTTCGCAGAGCTGCAGCGGTGCGGTGCCGAGCCCCGGCCCAGCTCGCTCTCCGCACGCAGGAGGTGCTGCAGAACCGCGTGCTGGAGGCGAAGGTTTTCCACACGGAGTACGGCACCGGCGTGGCCATCCTCACCGGGGCACACCGCTTCTCCCTGGCCACCAACATCGACGACCTGAAGCTGCGCAGGATGCCCGAGGTTCCCGGTGCGTCCCCTCGCCGCCGCCCCCGGCTCCGGCCGGCCGCGGGGGCCCTGACGCTGGTGCCCGGCAGGTCTGCAGAAGCTGCCCTCTTGCTGGGCCGTGCTGTCCCAGGACAGGGTCACCATCATCCTGCTGGCGGTCGGGCAGGACCTCTACCTCCTGGACAACACCTCCTGCTCCGTGGTGGTGAGCGAGCCGCGGCGGCGGGCTGTGGGGAGCAGGGCTCTGCACCCCCCGCACTCGCTGGCAGGTCCTTCCCTGTCCCCCAATGTTCCCTGGGCTGCTCTGCACCCCCTGCACTCGCTGGCGGGTCCTTCCCTGTCCCCTGGGCTGCTCTGCACCCCACACACTCACTACCAGGTCCTTCCCTGTCCCCGGGGCTGCTCTGCACCCCTCACACTCACTGCCAGGTCCTTCCCTGTCTCCTGGGCTGCTCTGCACCCCACACACTCACTACCAGGTCCTTCCCTGTCCCCTGGGCTGCTCTGCACCCCCCACACTCACTGCCAGGTCCTTCCCTGTCCCCTGGGCTGCTCTGCACCCCCCCACACTCACTGCCAGGTCCTTCCCTGTCCCCTGGGCTGCTCTGCACCCCGCACACTCACTACCAGGTCCTTCCCTGTCCCCGGGGCTGCTCTGCACCCCCCACACTCACTGCCAGGTCCTTCCCTGTCCCCTGGGCTGCTCTGCACCCCCCACACTCACTGCCAGGTCCTTCCCTGTCCCCTGGGCTGCTCTGCACCCCTCACACTCACTGCCAGGTCCTTCCCTGTCCCCCAATGTCCCCTGGGCTGCTCTGCACCCCCTGCACTCGCTGGCGGGTCCTTCCCTGTCCCCCAGGCTGCACTGCACCCCCCACACTCACTGGCAGGTCCTTCCCTGTCCCCTGGGTTGTTCTGCAGCCCCCCCACTCGCTGGCAGGTCCCTCTCTGTCCCCTGCTGTCCCCCAGGCAGGCATGCCGCAGGGACATCTCGCCCCATCCTGGCCAGGGGTAGAGGGGGGGGTGAGGGTTGCGTGGGGTGGGAAGGGACACGCTGGCTCTGACCGGGTCCTCAGCCCCTTGCGCAGCATCCGTGCCAGCGTGCGGCATGTCCCGTGTCCCCAGAGCGTGTCCCCCTGGTGTGACCCTCGCCTTTTCCCTGCCCCAGACCCCCCCGGGGATGAGCCCCTCCGCCGGCGCCTATCTGCAGATGGCCGTGTCCTTCAACTACCGCTGCCTGGCCCTCTTCGCCGACACCGGCTACATCTGGATGGGGCTGGCCACGCTGAAGGTGAGCGGCTCGCTGCCCTCCCCGCGCGGGGCACGCGGTGCCAGCCCACCCCTCCTCTGCGGGGCTGGCAGGCACATCGGCGGGTGGGGGGCCCACGCAGGTTCCCTCGGGGTCCCCGTGGGCTCAGGGCTGCAGGTCACAGAATCACAGAATGGTCGGGGTTGGCAGGGCCCTCTGGGGTCCCCCAGCCCAGCCCCCTGCCCAAGCAGGGTCACCCAGAGCAGGGGGCACAGCACCACGGCCAGGCGGGGCTGGAATATCTCCAGAGAAGGAGACTCCACAGCCTCCCTGGGCAGCCTGGGCCAGGGCTCCGTCACCCTCAGAGGGAAGAAGTTCTTCCTCATCTTCAGCTGGAGCTTCCTCTGCTCCAGTTTGTGCCCGTTGCCCCTTGTCCTGTTGCTGGGCACCACTGGAAAGAGTCTGGCCCCGTCCTCCTGACCCCCCCCCCTGCAGATATTTAGAGGCATTTCGAAGGTCCCCTCTCAGCCTTCTCTTCTCCAGGCTGAACAAGCCCAGCTCCCTCAGCCTCTCCTCGTAGGGGAGATGTCCTCTCCTACCCCTCCTCTCCGGGGCTGGCAGATCGGCGGGTGGGGGGCCCATGCAGGTTCCCTCGGTGTCCCCGTGGGCTCAGGGCTCCAGATCAGCTTCTCTGCCGCCCGCAGGCGTCTGCGCTCGTAGGGCAAGAGCTCTTTTGCTCCTCGGCCGGTTTTACATCTTACTTTTTCTATTTCCAAACCTACCTTTTTGCTGGCCTCGCAGCTCCCTGTCTCTGTCCAGCCCCCCCCCCGATAAACAGCCCACCGCTGGTGACTTTGTCCCCCACCAGTGGCGGTTCTGTTGCGTCCGTACCCAAACTCGCTGGTTCTGCTGCTGCTTCCCGGGCAGCCATGGCCGCGGTGTGGCCGCTGCGGCGCGGGGGCCTGGCTTGCGAGCCTTGATTCCGCCCTGCAAATTCCCCCACGCTGTGGGGCTCGTGCTGCTGAGGTGCCGGTCGCCTTCTGAGACTGATGCTGCTCCCTCCGTCCGCCTTCGTTCCTTACCGGCTCGCAGGCGAGCGCGAGCGGCTCCGCGTGCAGGCAGGCCGCGTGCCGCAGCAGCGCCGGAACGTTTCTCACACTCGGTTTGAGCGCTCGCGCAGCGTCCTCGCCCGCATCACCCGCAGCCCCGGCTGCTGCCAGAGCCGGAGACGGGGCCGGGCGCTGCCACGGGACCCGCTCCCGGTGCGGCACCCGCGCTCCCGGTGCTGCTCATCCCCCCGCAGCTGCCTTCAGCGCGTGGCCCCGGCAGCGGAGGTGACGCCGCGCTGCCGACCCCCTGAGCCAGCTCTGTCCCCGCCGCAGGAGAAGCTCTGCGAGTTCAACAGCAGCGTCCGCTCCCCGCCCAAGCAGATGGTTTGGTGAGTGGTCTCCCCTCTGCCCCCGGCCGTGCCCACCCGCGGTTCTCCAGTACCCCGAGCGTTTGCGGGGGGTCTGCTCGGCCCTGCGGCCGCCCCACTGCCTCCCCGGGGCGAGCGGGACCCTCTCGGGTCCCCGCTCCAGGCGTGGGGGGCTGCGGCGGGGCCGGGGCTAAGCTGGGGCTCCCCGTCAGGTGCACGCGTCCCCGGAGCCGGCAGCGTGCCGTGGTGGTGGCCTGGGACCGGCAGCTGATGGTGGTGGGGAACTCCACGGAGTGCATCCAGTATCCTCTGGGGAAGAGGGGTCGTTTCCGAAGGCCAGCCCTAACTGTGTCCCTCCTTGGGCCGCCGCCATCTCGGTCACGGACACTGGTGTCCCCAGAGCCCCCCTCGCTGTCAGCGGTCCCCAGGACGGGCAGAGGAGGTTGAGCTCGTTCCTCTCCTCTGCAGTTCTGCCGTGACCTCCCCTGCCCGGCCCCAGCCAGCCTGGTCCTGCACAGCAGCGAAAACCCCTCCTGGTAGCCCCCCGGCCCCTGTCCCTCCTCTCCGAGCCCCCCCGCTGAGGGGATCCCGCTCGGCTCCGAGGGCAGCGCTGGCGCCGGGAGCCCCCGAAGCCCCCGTGGCTGCGAGCGCTGGCCCTGCCGAGGTCCAGTCCCAACTCCCCGAGGAGCTGCCGTGGGTGGGGGGGGTTCCTGTCCCTCCCAGGTGCTGATCCCACTGCCTCTCCGTGGGAAGGGGGGTCGCGAGCCACAGCCCCGTGGGGATGGGGGCTCTGGGGGGGTCACCCCGTGGCATGGCTGGGGCTGGCCCTTGGCAGGGCTGGGCTGCACGCGCAGCCGCTTTCTTCCCACGAGCCCTTAGCGGGGAGCGCAGGTTCGTCCTCGACGAGGACTCCTACCTGGTGCCGGAGCTGGACGGGGTCCGGATCCTGTCTCGCACGGCCCACGAGTTCCTGCACGAGATCCCAGGTGAGCTGGCGCCGGGTGGCGAGGCCGAGCGGGACCCCGGGCGGGCAGGACTCGGCTGCGCTGCTCGGCGCCCGGGGTGCCGCACGGGACTGCGCCCAGCTCTGCGTGGTGCGGGCTCCAGCCTGCCCAGCCCTTCCCGGAGGCTCAGGCCGTGGTGAGAGCCCCGCGGCGGAGCAGAGCCGGGCCCGGAGCCCCGGCAGCCGTCCGGTGCGGGGCTCTGAGCCCAGGCCCTCGCCTGGCCCGGGGCTCCCTCCTTCCCCAGCTCCCTGCCGGTTCTGGTCCTCTGCTTGGCCAGCTTTGCCGAGCCCCCCCCGGTGCCCTGAGACCCCCCCGGTGCCCTGAGGCCCCTGAGCCCCAGCCCGTGCCCTGAGCCCCCCCCCATGCCCTGAGCCCCCCTGGTGCCCTGAGGCCCCTGTGCCCCCCCCCGGTGCCCTGAGCCCCCCCCCCCCGGTGCCCTGAGCCCCCCCCCGATGCCCTGAGCCCCCCCCCCCCGATGCCCTGAGCCCCGCCCCGTGCCCTGAGGCCCTCTGCTCGGTGCCCTGAGCGCCCCCGCCGTGCCCTGAGCCCCCCCCCGTGCCCTGAGCCCCCCCATGCCCTGAGGCCCTCTGCCCTGAGTCCCCTGAGCCCCCCATGCCCTGAGCAGGCTGCCGCCTCCCCCTCCTGCTGCCAGAGCCCCCGTGCCTTGAGCTGAGACCTGGCACAGCTCGGCACGCCCGTTCCCCACCTCCCGCACTGCTGCCCTGCTGCTTCCAGCACGGAGCTGCCCGGGAGCTGCCGTGGCTCGGGGGGGGAATGGCTCCTCGGGACGGCGTGGCGGGGACGCTGGGTGGGCAGGGTGCAGCGGGCGCAGGGGACGTGCCCGGGCTGGGGCAGCCTCTCGCGTATTGTCCCCCCCGTGTCTGCAGAGGCCAGCCAGGAGATCTTCAAGATCGCTTCCATGGCGCCGGGGGCACTGCTGCTGGAGGCGCAGAAGGAGTACGAGGTACGGCCCGCTGCCCGCTCCGGGGCCCGCCTGTCCCGGGGAGGCTGGGGTGGCTCCGGTGCAGACCCCTGCCAGCGTTACCCTGCGGGGATGGGAAGGGGGGAGATCCCGGGGGTCCTTGGCCCCCGATGCCAGGGGTGCTGGGGCTCCCTGGGCTCGCCCTGGCCGGTGAGCACCCCGCTCACCTCCCCACGGGCCGCGCTCCGCTGCAGAAGGAGAGCCAGAAGGCGGACGAGTACCTGCGGGAGATCAAGGACCAGAAGCTGCTCCCGGAGGCGGTGAGCCAGTGCGTCGAGGCAGCCGGCTACGAGCACGAGCCGGACACCCAGAAGTCGCTGCTGAGGGTGAGCGAGGCGGAGGGAGCCTTCGGCGGTGGCTGCGGGCAGCTCCCTCCCGGCTGGCCGGCGCAGCCCCAGCACCGCGCCTCGTCCCGCAGGCAGCCTCCTTCGGCAAGTGCTTCATCGACAAATTCCCCCCGGAGAGCTTCGTGCGCATGTGCCAGGACCTGCGGGTGCTCAACGCCGTCCGGGACTACCAGATCGGCATCCCCCTCACCTTCACCCAGTATCCTCCGCGGGACGGTGCGCGAGTGGTGGCCCCGGGGCGGGCGCAGGACCTGGCCCGGGTGGGATCGGTGCTGTTTGGGGCTCCAGGCCCTGCTGGGGTGGCCACCTCGTAGGTGGAGTGGGATGGGGAGGAGAGAGCTGTGGAGCTGCTTGGCTGCCAGCCCCTCGGGGCTCGGGCCCTGGGGTGGGGGTCTGTCGCTGAGCCTGCCACGCTCGTCACACCCCGCAGAGCTGGGGTCTGTCACTGAGCCTGCCACGCTCGTCACACCCCGCAGAGCTGGGGTCTGTCACTGAGCCTGCCACGCTCGTCACACCCCGCAGAGCTGGGGTCTGTCACTGAGCCTGCCACGCTCGTCACACCCCGCAGAGCTGGGGTCTGTCGCTGAGCCTGCCACGCTTGTCACACCCCACGGAGCTGGGGTCTGTCACTGAGCCTGCCACGCTCATCACACCCCGTGGAGCTGGGGTCTGTCGCTGAGACTTCCACGCTCGTCACACCCCACGGAGCTGGGGTCCATAGCTGAGCCTGCCACACTCGTCACACCCCACAGAGCTGGGGTCTGTCACTGAGCCTGCCACGCTCGTCACACCCCACAGAGCTGGGGTCCATAGCTGAGCCTGCCACGCTCGTCACACCCCACAGAGCTGGGGTCCATAGCTGAGCCTGCCACGCTCATCACACCCCACAGAGCTGGGGTCTGTAGCTGAGCCTGCCACGCTCATCACACCCCACAGAGCTGGGGTCTGTAGCTGAGCCTGCCACGCTCATCACACCCCACAGAGCTGGGGTCTGTAGCTGAGCCTGCCACGCTCGTCACACCCCACAGAGCTGGGGTCCATAGCTGAGCCTGCCACGCTCATCACACCCCACAGAGCTGGGGTCTGTCACTGAGCCTGCCACGCTCGTCACACCCCACAGAGCTGGGGTCCATAGCTGAGCCTGCCACACTCGTCACACCCCACGGAGCTGGGGTCTGTAGCTGAGCCTGCCACGCTCATCACACCCCACAGAGCTGGGGTCTGTAGCTGAGCCTGCCACGCTCATCACACCCCACAGAGCTGGGGTCTGTAGCTGAGCCTGCCACGCTCGTCACACCCCACGGAGCTGGGGTCTGTCGCTGAGACTTCCACGCTCGTCACACCCCACGGAGCTGGGGTCTGTCGCTGAGACTTCCACGCTCGTCACACCCCACGGAGCTGGGGTCTGTAGCTGAGCCTGCCACGCTCGTCACACCCCACGGAGCTGGGGTCTGTAGCTGAGACTTCCATGCTCGTCACACGTGCTGGGGGTGCCAGGCGGGGATGCTGCCAGGAGGGAGGCAGGTGCCCAGCGCGCGTTGCCTGCGCTGCGCGGGGTTTTGCGGTCCAAGATGTCCCTTGACTGTCCCCACAGATACAAGCGGCTCACCATCGAGGTCCTGCTGGACAGGTAAGGGTCCCTGCGAGCTGGGCACGGCACAACGGCCCCATCCCTGTGCAGCCTGGGCCGAGGCAGCGTCCGGCCACGCTGCCATCCCCACGGTCCCCGTGGCTGGGGGCTGAGCAGGCTCCGAGCCCCCCACGAGGCCGGCCGAGCCGCTCGGCTCCTCGGACGCGTGTGGGGCCGTGCCGCTGACCCCCGTGTGCCGCACCAGGCTGGTGCTGCGGCGGCTCTACCCCCTGGCCATCCGGATCTGCGAGTACCTGCGGCTCTCGGAGATCCAGGGCGTCAGCCGCATCCTGGCCCACTGGGCCTGCTACAAGGTAAGGGGGCAGCTCGGGGGGCTCTGCCCATCCGGGGCTGCGGGGAGACCCCTCCCCTCGCACCCTTCAGGTGCAGCAGAAGGACAAGTCCGATGAGGAGGTGGCCCACGCCATCAACCAGAAGCTGGGTGACACGCCGGGCATCTCCTACTCGGAGATCGCTGCCCGGGCGTACGACTGCGGCAGGATGGAGCTGGCCATCAAGGTCTGTCGGCTGGGGCCGTGGCGTGGGCGGTGGTGGGATGGCAGGGGGTGTCACGCGTGGTGGCCGCGCGCTGAGGAACCCTCTGCTGCCCGCAGCTGCTGGAGTACGAGCCGCGCTCCGGGGAGCAGGTCCCGCTGCTGCTGAAGATGAAGCGGAGCAAGCTGGCCCTCAGCAAAGCCATCGAGAGCGGGGACACCGACCTGGGTGAGGGTCAGGGCCGGGCAGAGCTGGGGCTTTGTGAGCCCTGCGGGACCCCGGCACGGGGGTCTGCTCAGCCTCCAGGCAGCAGCCCCCCCCCGGGAGGGATTTGGGGTCTAGCCTCCAGGCAGCCCCCCCCAGATGGGATTTGGGGTCCAGGCTCCAGGCAGCAGCCCCCCCTTGGGAGGGATTTGGGGTCCAGCCTTCAGGCAGCAGCCCCCCTTGGGAGGGATTTGGGGTCCAGCCTCCAGGCATCCCCCCCTGGATGGGATTTGGGGTCCAGCTTCCAGCCAGCAGCCCCCCCCGGATGGGATTTGGGGTCCAGCTTCCAGGCAGCAGCCCCCCCTTTGGGAGGGATTTGGGGTCCAGCCTCCAGGCAGCAGCTCCCCCATGAGAGGGATTTGGGGTCCATCCTCTAGGCAGCCCCCCCTTGGGAGGGATTTGGGGTCCAGCCTCCAGGCAGCAGCCCCCCATTGGGAGGGATTTGGGGTCCAGCCTCCAGGCAGCAGCCCCCCCTGGGAGGGATTTGGGGTCCAGCCTCCAGGCAGCAGCTCCCCCATGAGAGGGATTTGGGGTCCATCCTCTAGGCAGCCCCCCCTTGGGAGGGATTTGGGGTCCAGCCTCCAGGCAGCCCCCCCCGGATGGGATTTGGGGTCCAGCCTCCAGGCAGCAGCCCCCCCTTGGGAGGGATTTGGGGTCCAGCCTCCAGGCAGCAGCCCCCCCTTGGGAGGGATTTGGGGTCCAGCCTCCAGGCAGCAGACCCCCCTTGGGAGGGATTTGGGGTCCAGCCTCCAGGCAGCCCCCCCCGGATGGGATTTGGGGTCCAGCCTCCAGGCAGCAGCCCCCCCCTTGGGAGGGATTTGGGGTCCAGCCTCCAGGCACCACCCCCCCCGGAGGGATTTGGGGTCCAGACTCCAAGCAGCAGCCCCCCCTTGGGAGGGATTTGGGGTCCAGCCTCCAGGCAGCCCCCCCCGCATGGGATTTGGGGTCCAGCCTCCAGGCAGCAGCCCCCCCCTTGGGAGGGATTTGGGGTCCAGCCTCCAGGCACCACCCCCCCCGGAGGGATTTGGGGTCCAGCCTCCAGGCAGCAGCCCCCCCTTGGGAGGGGTTTGGGGTCCAGCCTCCAGGCAGCGGCCCCCCCTTGGGAGGGGTTTGGGGTCCAGCCTCCAGGCAGCAGATCCCCCCTTGGGAGGGATTTGGGGTCCAGCTTCCAGGCAGCAGCCCCCCCTGGGAGGGATTTGGGGTCTGGGGGAGCCCGTTTGTGGCTTTGTGCCTTGTGGGATGGGGTTGGTGGGAGCCGCTTGGTCCCTGCGGGGCCGCGCTCGCTCCCCTCCCGGTGCTGGGACCCCTTCGCCCTCCTGAGCCGCCCTCTGCGCCCCAGTCTACACCGTCGTGCTCCACCTGAAGAACGAGCTGAACCGCGGCACCTTCTTCATGACGCTGCAGAACCAGCCCGTGGCCCTGAGCCTCTACCGCCAGGTCAGGGGCCGCCGCCGCGGGGCCGTGGGTGCAGCACCCCGTCCCCGCCTGCCCTCACCCCCCCGTCGCTCCCCAGTTCTGCAAGCACCAGGAGCGGGAGACCCTGAAGGACCTCTATAACCAGGACGACAACCACCAGGAGCTCGGCAACTTCCACGTCCACTCCAGCTACTCGGAGAAGGTCTGGGCTGGGCTGCGGCGGGAGGAGCGGGGAGGAAGGGCTGGTGGGCTCGGGGCTGGTGGGGATCCCCCCCGGGGCGAGGCAGCACCCGGCTCCGGGTCTCAAAGCGGAGCATCGCAGAGCCAGAGCTTCGCCCGGGCCGTGTCTCGGCCCCGGCCACCCCTCCTGCCCCAGCTGGGGGGCTCTGGGGGGGCTGCCCCGTCCCCGCAGCCCCCGGGGGCTGAAGCGGCCGCGCTCCCCGTCCCCAGCGCATCGAAGGGCGAGTCGGAGCGCTGCAGAACGCCCTGGACGAGTACTACAAAGCCAAGAACGAGTTCGCCGCCAAGGTGCGTGCGGCCGGGGAGGGGCCGTGGGGCATTGCCCGTGGGCACGGGGCTTCGGCTGGACCACGGCCGCTCGCCCTGTCCCGCTGGGTGGGCTGCTGCTGGGGCAGGGACCCCTGGCCCCGTGGGCAGCGCTGGGATGGGGACCCTTCAGCCCGGGGCTCTGCTTCCCAGGCCACGGAGGAGCAGATCAAGCTCCTGCGGCTCCAGCGGCAGCTCCAGGAGGACTTCGACAAGCCCTACCTCGACCTCTCGCTGCACGACACCGTCTCCAACCTCATCCTCGACGGCCACCACAAGCGAGCCGAGCAGCTCTACCGGGAGTTCAAGATCCCCGACAAGAGGTGGGTCCCCGGCGGGGGGCTCCTCGGGGCAGGAGCCGGGCTGGGGGGCTGCGCTCGGGGGGCGGCTGGAGCCCAGCCCGCCCGGACCTGCGTCCCCAGGTACTGGTGGCTGAAGATCAGCGCCCTGGCCAACCGCGGGGACTGGGAGGAGATGGAGAAGTTCTCCAAGAGCAAGAAGTCGCCCATCGGGTACCTGGTAAGAGCTTTCCCTGCCCGAGGGGGCCAGCCCTGCCCCCCCCGTGCGGGGCCGTGGGGCAGCGGGAGGGCCCAGCAGCCAGCCCCCCGCCCGCCCTCCCGCCCCAGCCCTTCGTGGAGATCTCGGTGAAGCACCACAACCGCTACGAAGCCAAGAAGTACGCGCCCCGCGTGCCCCCCGAGCAGCGCGTCAAGGCCTTCGTCCTGGTGGGGTGCGTCCGTGGGGGGCAGGGGCTGAGCCCCCCGGAGCACCTGGCTCCTTGTGCAGCATGCATGGGGACGTGGGGGGCTCAGGGGGTGGGTGAGACCCCCGGGCGCAGGTGGGGGGTGCTGGGGGGGCACCCTGAGCCCCGGCCTCTGCAGCTGGGGGGGATGGGGGGGTGCCTGCTATGGGTGTTGGGCCTCCAGGAGGTGGAGGCTTGGGGGGCTCAGGGGGTGGGTGAGACCCCCGGGCGCAGGTGGGGTGTGCTGGGGGGGCACCCTCAGCC
Organism: Opisthocomus hoazin; assembly: GCF_030867145.1. Lineage (NCBI taxonomy): Eukaryota > Metazoa > Chordata > Aves > Opisthocomiformes > Opisthocomidae > Opisthocomus > Opisthocomus hoazin. The sequence continues at coordinate 756,912 of NC_134418.1, read as the reverse complement.
CCGGCCTCTGCAGCTGGGGGGGGCTGGGGGGGTGCCTGCCATGGGGGTTGGGCCTCCAGGAGGTGGAGGCTTGGGGGGCTCAGGGGGTGGGTGAGACCCCCGGGCGCAGGTGGGGGGTGTTGGGGGGGCACCCTGAGCCCCGGCCTCTGCAGCTGGGGGGGATGGGGGGGTGCCTGCTATGGGTGTTGGGCCTCCAGGAGGTGGAGGCTTGGGGGGCTCAGGGGGTGGGTGAGACCCCCGGGCGCAGGTGGGGGGTGTTGGGGGGGCACCCTGAGCCCCGGCCTCTGCAGCTGGGGGGGGCTGGGGGGGTGCCTGCCATGGGGGTTGGGCCTCCAGGAGGTGGAGGCTTGGGGGGCTCAGGGGGTGGGTGAGACCCCCAGGCGCAGGTGGGGTGTGCTGGGGGGGCACCCTGAGCCCTGGCTTCTGCAGCTGGGGGGGGTTGGGGGGTGCCTGCCATGGGGGGGGTGCCTGCCATGGGGGCTGGTTGCTGCAGGAGGTGGGGGAAGGGGTCTGGGGCTGCCCCCCTGTCCCCCCCCCGCCGCCCCCAGCCCCCCCTTGCTCCCGCAGGGACCTGGACCAGGCAGCCGACGCCGCCATCGAGCACAAGAACGAGACGGAGATGAATTTTGTCCTCTCCAAGTGCGGCGCCGCAACCGACGCCGCCATCGCCGAGAAGCTGAACCGGGCCCGTGCCCAGCTCCTGAAGAAGTGACCCCAGCGTGGGGCGGGCGTCCCTGCCCTGGAGCCCCCCGTCCTGCCCCTGCGGCTGCTCCGGGCTCCTCAGCCCCAGACCCCCAGCCCAGGCTGATGCTCCCCGGCCCCCCACAGCCCCTCCTTGCCGGGGGTGCCTGGGCCCGGGGACGCGGGCAGGGTGGCAGAAGGGGGTGTCATAAAGCCGAGGTCTTCCTCGCCGGCTGCGAAGCCCAGCAGCGAGACCCCCAGTGCCTGCGCGGCCCCCACCCCTGGGGACCCCCACCCCTGGGGACCCTCACCCTCTCGCTGTGTAGCCCCCTCCCCTCGTGTTCAATAAAGAGAAGAGCTGGCTGGCCTCTCTCCTGCTGTGAAAGCCCCCCCCCGGGCTGCTTGGCCCCCCGGCGCGGGGGTCCTGGGGGGCACCAGGGCACGGCTGGGGGGGGCTGTAGGGCATTCGGAGGGAGCACTGGGGCGAGGGGAGGGGTGCCGGGGAGCCCGGTGCAGGTCCTGGGGAGCTCTGGAAGCGGGGGGGATCCATGGACGTCGGCGGGGGGCTGGGGGGAGGCTCCGGGACCCGCAGGGGGTCCTTGGGGGGGCTCGGAGGGGATGGGGGTCTGTGTTCCTCCCGGTCCGCCCGCCCGCGAGGGGGCGCGCACGGCTCGCCTCGGCCCCGCCCCAGGCGCTCCCGCCGTGCCGCAGTGCATTGTGGGGCGGCGCGATGGCGGCGCTGGGCGCGGGCCGGGCGGCGGCCGGGGTGAGGCGGGGGGGCCTGAGCGGGGCCGGCCGGGGGGCTCGGGGCTGGGGGCGGCTGTCGAGGGGGGTCGGGGGGGGTCAGACGGCCTGGGGGGCGAGCGGCCGGGCCGGGCCGTGCTGGGGGGAGGCGGTGTGGGAGCCGGCGTGAGGCCTGGGCGGGGGAACCGGGGCCTGGGCTGAGGGGGGCTGGGTTGGGGCTGAGGGGAAGGGGGGGCCGGGGGCTGGGTTGGGGCTGAAGGGAAGCGGGGGGCCGGGGGCTGGGCTGAGGGGTGCTTGGTTGGGGCTGAGGGGAAGGGGGGGCCGGGGGCTGGGCTTGGTTGGGTCTGGGGGGGAAGGGGGAGGCTGGGGCTGGACTGGGGGGGACTTGGTTGGGGCTGAGGGAAAAGGGGGGCCCCCCGTGGCCCTCAATGTCTCAGCTCCCCGCTGCCTCCTCCCAGGGCCTCCTGCGCACCCGGAGCCTCGGGGTGTGGAGGGGCCTGCGCACCCCCGCCGCCCTCCAGCAGCTCCCGCGGGCCAAGGTGAGAGCGGGGCCCCGCAGAGTGCTGGGGCTCGGGGCTGGTGTGGGTCTGTGGTCGGGGAAGAAGAGTTGCAGGGGGGGTTCTGTGGCAAGAAGAAACAACCCGAAGGGCAGGCAGTGAGTTAGCATCGTGTTCGTCACGTTCGGGCTGACGGGATCGCGCGCTCGTGCCCCGTTCCCCTTGAGAAGCGAAGACGTCTTGCGCGGTGATTTAAGACACAGAAGGGAAGGGTGCAGCGCTGAGGCTGTGTTCTCTCGACCTCGAGCTGCGGTTCCCTCTGCAGATGCTTTGCCCTTTCTTGAAATTAGCTGCTGAACAGGTTTTCTGATGCCCTGGGTGTGCTCTCTGAGATACTAAAAACCAAAAGTGAACGCTTTCTCCTCTGTGTTTCCACACGCGCTCTTTCATGTTGCCTTTCCGCGATCGCCGCTGGCCCACGCTTCGTGTCGCTGCCGCCCGTGCGTTTCCCACGTCGTGTGGCGTTGCTGCTTGCTTAATTGCTTTATTGTCCAACTAAATTGTGGGGTGCAGATCTCGTCTCCTGCTGTGACTGCCCAGTCCCTGAGGCTGGTGCTGCGAAACCTCGTGCCCGGAGGTCAGCTCTGTGCAGGAATTACTGGCTGAAGGAGGTGGGGATTAGTGGAAGGGCTGTGTGAAAACAGGAGATGGTTATGGTGGGGGAGCAGGCGGCGTGGGTTTGGAGGTGGAGCGTCTCAAGAATTAGCTTTGGGGCTGATTTTGCTGAATTCTTTCAGATGTTGTTTTCAGGTCAAAAAAAAAGGGTTAATCAAAAACTGTGCGATAATGTGAGCACAGCAGGAAGGTGGGGCTTGCACGGGAAGGCTTCAAAGTCGTGAGCACAGGAAACAGAGATGAGGGGAGGTTTAATAACGTGAGGTTGCGCTCTTAGCTCCGGGTAGGAAGGATTGCTGCTGTGCAGAGGGAGAACCCGCACCCAGAGAGGCCGTAGGAGGAGGGGGCCTTTGGGTTACCAGTGGGGCGCGGGCCCTCGGGGTCTCCGCTGCACCGTGTGCTCATAAAACACAGCAGCTGTGGAAGTTAAAGCTCAGGGTTAGTAAATTTTTGTTACTCGAAGCCATGCTGTGGGTGCGGGTGTTCTTTGCGGTGCGAGTAACCTTGCTGTAGTCCGCTGCTCGCGGGCGCGCGGCCCCGTTTGGGCGCTGGGGCGCAGCAGGAGCTCTGAGTGGTCTCTGCTTTCTGCGCAGTCAGAAAACGCGAAGTCGGAGGGCACGTTCCAGGTCACCATGCTGCCCGGGGACGGGGTGGGCCCGGAGCTGATGCACGCCGTCAAGGAGGTGTTCAAGGTAAGGGCTCCTGCCCCTCGGTGGGGCCGGGTGGATGGAGGAGGGGGCAGCAGCCACTGCAGAGTTGCTTGAAGGCGCTGCTGCTCCAGAGGCTCTCCAAGACCAACCTGTCTGCTGCCAGGCAGAGAGAGCGGGTGGTGAAAACCCTGCGGTCTCACAGAATCCCAGCATGTTCGGGGCTGGCAGGGCCCTCTGTGGGTCACCCCGCCCAGCCCCCTGCCCAAGCAGGGTCACCCAGAGCAGGGAGCACAGCACCGCGGCCAGGCGGGGCTGGAATATCTCCAGAGAAGGAGACTCCACAGCCTCCCTGGGCAGCCTGGGCCAGGGCTCCGGCACCCTCAGAGGGAAGAAGTTCTTCCTCATCTTCAGCTGGAGCTTCCTCTGCTCCAGTTTGTGCCCGGTGCCCCTTGTCCTGTCGCTGGGCACCACTGGAAAGAGTCTGGCCCCGTCCTCCTGACCCCCCCCCTGCAGATATTTAGAGGCATTTCGAAGGTCTCCTCGCAGCCTTCTCTTCTCCAGGCTGAACAAGCCCAGCTCCCTCAGCCTCTCCTCGCAGCAGAGATGCTCCAGTCCCCTCCTCATCCTCGCAGCCCTCCGCTGGACTCTCTCCAGTAGCTCCTCATCTTTCTTGAACTGGGGAGCCCAGCACTGGACCCAGCGCTGCAGATGGGGCCTCCCCAGGGCAGAGCAGAGGGGGAGGAGAACCTCCCTCGCCCTGCTGCCCACACTCCTCCTCATGCACCCCA